>NC_140176.1:54642375-54792375 GCF_963971535.1 Notolepis coatsorum | reverse complement strand
TACACATGGGCAAAACAGAGTCCATTCTCTTCGGTTCAAATAACAAACTCAGCAAGACCGACGGCTTCTCGGTTACAGTGGGTGACAATATTATCACAAGGAAAGATGAAATTACCTACCTGGGTTCCATCCTAGAGGCTAATCTTTCCTGTGACAAAATGGCATCCAATGTAATAAAAAAAGTCAACCAACGAACGCGATTCTTGTACCGGATCTCCTCTCTGGTAAACAAGAATACCCTGAAGACTCTAGCAGGAGCACTCATTCAAGGGTATTACGACTATGCTTGCACCTCATGGTACCAAAGCACCTCAAAGGCACTAAAAAACAAATTACAAACATCTCAAAACAAGCTAGTCAGACTAC
This sequence comes from Notolepis coatsorum, assembly GCF_963971535.1. Taxonomy (NCBI): domain Eukaryota; kingdom Metazoa; phylum Chordata; class Actinopteri; order Aulopiformes; family Paralepididae; genus Notolepis; species Notolepis coatsorum. The sequence continues at coordinate 54,792,009 of NC_140176.1, read as the reverse complement.
TACTTGAGCTGACTCCTAGAACCCACCTCACCCCTGCCCACTTTGACAACCTAGGATGGCTTAGAGTAGACGACAGAGTACAGCAACTTGCAATGGGCCTGGTCTACAAGATACACTACGCGACCAAGGTACCCATGTACATGTCAAAATACTTCCCAAAGGTCAGTGAATACCACGATCACAACACCAGAGGGAGCTCCACAAATCATGTAAAACCCAGATTCGGCTCAAACAAGGGACTAAACACGTTTCGCAATTATGCCACATCAATGTGGAACGCCCTACCCAAAGCTGTAAAGGAATGTGAATCACTACCCACCTTCAAAAACACTCTCAAAAAACACCTACGTGAGACTGCAATTCGAAACTGGCCCCTACAAATGTCCTAACCTAGTTGTACAGTAAATGACCAAGTAAGGCTTTGTCAATATACCAATGTACAGTGTAAAATGTGTGTGTCCCCTTCCCAACCCCCCCCCCCCCCCCCCCACCTCCAATGTACAGCCCTCACCCAACCCACCCAACCCACCCAACCCCACCCCACCCAACCAACCTCCTCCAATGTACAGTTTCTATGCCAAATGTATATACACTCCTTTTCTGGACACTTTTGTATCACAAACAGTACTGTATTTGCAAATCTGATATGTCATAAATGTATAGATGTAGCAGTACTGTCTATCTGTATGTCATGTATGTCATATATGTTATGATGAATTGAAAATGGGGGACCCTGGTGTAAACAAGACGAAAGTCTTTCTCTGGTCTGCATCCCCTTAACAATTGTATGTATTGAGCTGTACTGTACTGTACCCATTCTGCAATCTGTTAATAAACTTTTCAATCAATCAATCAAAGTGTGTTTGTGGGTACGCCAGCGTCGGACAGTGTGAGAGTGAACGCTGCAGTCAGTGGGAAGGAAGTAGAAATTTAAATCAATCAATTAATCAATCAATCAATCCGCGATTTTTCTTTTGTTCTAGATTGACTCAAGACCCATCAATTACATCATCCAACATTGTTTAAAGGACTAACACATTCCCCTTGACAGAATCGCTTCATATTTAGTCGTTATGGTGCTATCAACATATCCATTTGTTGTCCGCGATCTTGTTTTCTCCCGGAGTGAGCCGGGGAGTGATATGTGATTCGGTTGTGGGCGGGTCCTGAGCCCAGGACCGTGGATTGTTGCCAATAAAGACGTGTAAATGGCCAATCAGAATCGAGAAATTTGCATGCCGTTGTATAAATACAGCTAACAACTACATTCTTCTTTTTTGCCAAGCATATTTCAACTGTTACACATTCAAACACATTTTCTACTGCCAATGACATCTTATCCAACACAATCCATTTTACTATCAACATATAATGCCACACCCCCTCCACTTTTATTTTGTCTGTTTGTGTAAAACATGTCATAACCAGGCATTTTAAGATCTGTACCTCTGTCAAGGTTTAACCAAGTCTCTGAAATGGCTATTATGCTAAACGGTGAATTAAATTGCATCAAGTAATCCTGAATGTGCTCATAATTAGCATACAGGCTCCTACTATTAAAATGAATGAATGATATTTTGTGTTTCGCATCAATCATTTCATTAAATTTAGTTTCTGTATAATATTTGCAGTCTTTCTTAATATCTATAAAGATGTTATTATCTGTATCAATTTCATTCACCGTATTTTGAGATTTATAGTCAGTATATTCAAACGTTTCAAATTCTAGACTCTCGTAATCAAAATTCGTGGAGGTTTCGTTCAAATTCTCACCCTCTATCAGGGATGAGTATTCATCATCATCGTCACCATTCATACACAACTATCCAAGTAAATTGGAACTTGGAAAGTGGACATCAGAGCGAATATCAAGGGGTTGAAAGCGAGAGCCACGGACAAGACCAACCAGCGGACAGACAACCGACGGGCAAACAGAGAGACAGACAGACAGACAGACAGACAGACAGATAGACAAACAAACATACACACTCTAACAAAAGAGAGCCACCAAGGCTAGCAACAAAATATGGATACAAGACAAACACAACAAAAACAATCAAGAAAATCCAAGCGGCCCCCGCCATATCAAGCTAGAGCACACCAGACAATACCTGAAAAGTAATATACAAAGAAAAGAAAAGAAATCAAAAGTATTAGGCCACTCCCTAGCCAAAATGTTCACTTAGACTTACCCAATTATTCCGTGTAAATAGATTAGATATGAAGAGAAAAGGTATGTAATAAAATAATATAATACAATATTACAGGTAAGGTCGAGTTAAGCTCGACCTTAACTCGAGCTCTTGCAGCATTGAACTTCTTGACTTCCTCTAGACGTTCAAGCCTTCTACGCTTGTCTTGCATGGCTTCTTGTCTAGTTAGGTTCTCAGATTCAAATGTTGCCAGCCGTTGTTTATCTTCAGACTCTAGCCTTTGAAGTTCTGTTGCCTCCCTCTCCTGTTCATCCAACACTGCCAAAACTTCCTGGGATGTGGCAGCTTCAGCCGCAGCCTCGTTTCTTTTGAATGATTGGATGCTAGAGTGGGTGGAGACAGATCCTGATCGCTGAGTCATTGACCTTGATAAAGAACCTGTTGAGTCTAGGATTGATCCAACATCAGGCCAAGGTTCTTCCTTTTCAACTGCTGTATGCCCTTCGAGTTGCCTTTCTGCCTTTTGAATAATGAATTCTGAAAGAAACATGCACATGTCAACTCTGCGCCGCAGGTCTGGTTCAGGAGTTTGTGTTCCACGTAACTCTTCATAAATTATCTTTACATCATGACAAGTGTCTTTTATGTTCCTAATCAGCTCATGCAATTCCTCCTCAGAGGCCTCGTCAGACAATATTTTCTTGCATATTCTGGCATGACACCTCCACTTCTCATAGAGGATTATGTATCGACGGTTTACACTCTTCAGCCTTTCTTCTTGAAATCCTATTCCCTTTTCTGTAAGGGTTCGGGTTCTTTCACCTCTACGTAACTGTTCCACGTCTTCTGTAGATTCAGTGTCTTTAGCTTCAGGCTGAGTATGTGATTCAACATTTTGACGGCAGGTCTCAGTGTCGGACATCTTGACTTAACTTGGATGGCTGTGTGTAACTATTGAGCTTGAACTGGATTTGTATTTATAAATGTATGCAGTAAGTCAAATGTGAGTAGCCATAAAGGTTGTTAACCATATAAATACCTTCTAAGCGAAGACCTCAATATTACATCAAATAACTGTTTCAGCATTTAAACTTTTAGACTTCAAGTTGACTTAAATTCAAAAACAGTATAGGATTTGAAATTACTTTGACACAAAATATACAAGTAGGCCTATAAAACACAATATCTGAGTGAATATGACCAGAAATGCCTTAAATCCCTTATTTCATCTTCTATCGATGGAGTTACCATTTAAATGCACTTAAGTTGCCCTTTAAACTAAGTTACAATCACAAAACACAAAATTGTCTTAATTTCAGCTTTGGGTGGAATATCCTTTGGGGTGGAATTCCACTTTGCAGCACATTTGCGTCTAGACTAAGCAGTGGCACAGTAACGTTAATAGATCTGAGTCCTTAGTTGCAATTTCAGTTAACCACTTCTCACACCACTTTGACTTGACTTTAGTGGTAGAGCACTTCTTGGCTTTGACTTGAAACTTGCACTTTCAACACAGTCTAATAATTACGTTTGCTTGCAGTTGGCGGTTGTTATGCCGACAGCTTATCTGATGCTGGGTCTCCGACGCCGTTGCGCTGCGCCGGCTGCGGTCTTCTCATCTCTCCTACCCGCGTAGAGCAGTCAAGTTTTCACTGTAGCTCTCCCCAACGATACACGGACACAGGTCGGTTCTTTTTGAAACAGGCGTTTATTGTCTTGGGCTCATCACCATCCTCGTCCCTCTCACGCCGTGAAAACTATATTTATTGGATGAACACAGACACAGTACAAAAGGCAATAGTTACAATACAATTGCAACGGTTACAATAATACAACGGCGCATCAAAATGCATTTACTTAAAGAAATATAATACCTCGTTGGCCGCTTGTCAGGAAAAGAGTTTCTTGAATTCTTGTCCTATGGAATACCTTTGTTTTGACCGTCTGCTACAAACGCCAGACGTCCATATCAAACTAAACCGGTCGAGCAGCGTATAGTCTTGCTCGACTGTCCATCAGAGCACACCTGCTCTCTCTGTCTATTGAACACTTGCACAACATGAGGTAGACATTTCCGGTTAAATGTGACACTCGTGACCTTGTGCCTATCACGTTTAACTTTTGACCAATGCATTTAGCTTTTTACAACAAATTATTTATGTATCACATTATTTATCTAATTATTACTTTATGCTTGAAAATAAGAAATAAATCATTAATCAATGAATTATAAAATATAGAATAGTTATGCAGCAGCACTTACACACAGGACATACTTGACTCCTATAAGACTGAACAGAATGGGTCTTAAACAAGACTCCAAATGCTCCTTATGTACAAATGGGGACGAGGGGACATTTATGCACATGTACTGGGACTGCCCACCAGTTAAGATATTCTGGAAAGAAGTGACCCAGCAATTATCAAATCTCTTAACTCTGAATATACCTGTACACCCCTCTGTATTACTGCTGAATGATGTTTTTTTGAGTGTGCAGTACATATACAGCTAAAGAAATTGGTTTTATCTGGTATCACAGTGGCTAAAAAGCTGATAGCATCACGATGGTTTCAACCGGAAGAAAATTGCCGGAAGGTCTGGATTCTTACATATCTCGATGTGATTTATCTAGAAATATCTACAGCAAGAATTTTGGGTCTCAATGAATCCAAAATGACAATGTGGTTAGAAGTGGTGAAGAGAATAAAAGCTAGCATATAATGGTAGTGTCTGGTTAGGTGCGAGTGATAATGGATGGATTATCCAATGGGGGGTCCGGTGGGGGGGGTGCGAGCTAGTTGCATATGTGTGTAGGGTATTAGATAGCAGGTATTAGGGGTATATCTTGTATAAAACATTTAACTAAATGGTGATTTAATTGGATGTGCACTGTTAATTAATGCGTGTATATCTAATCTTGTGTTGTCATGTTTGTTTATGTGTTTGTTTAAAAAATAATAAAAAAATAAAATACAAAAAAGAATGTTATCTTTCAAAAGAGACCAGGTTTATGCATGTGCTATAAGTATAAAGTATAGTATTTTGGTTTGCAAAGAATTGATGCAGTCCTCAAAAACGAAAACAAAAATGGCCACTTTTCTGCCTGCATGGTAAGAGGTTAAAAATGATACTTGCTAGATCCACAAAGAATGGATTGCACAGAGCAAGTTGCACCCTTACTTAAAATTCATTATGAATTGAAAATGGGGGACCCTTATGTAAACAAGACGAAAGAATTTCTCTGGTCTGCATCCCCTTAACAATTGTGTACATTGAGCCGTACTGTATTGTACCCATTCTGCAATATATTAATAAAATTGTCATTCAATCAATCAATCAATCAATCAATCAATCAATCAATCAATCAATCAATCAATCAATCAATCATGCATGGTGATTGATTGAATGAAAATTGTATTAACAGATACAAACACACTGGGGAAAACACTAAAAGACAAAATAACACTTAACAAAACCACTGGAGCACAGAGGGTAACACATATACAGGAAGGGTTAACAACAAGGGGAGAAAACACATAAATATAGATGTCTTGATGAAGTGCAAGTGAAGGAGGAGTAGAGGCAATGAATGTCCAGCAGGGGGGGGTACAGAGTACATACTTACAGTACTCCTCCCCCCAAGGGGCGGCTTCCAGACGGTCCAGAAGACGGCCCGGTAACGGGGAAGGTGGGCTGAGGAAAGGGGCTCGAGAGGGGGCTGGAGTAGAGGGGCCGGGGAAAAGGACCAATGGGACCAATGGCCTCGGTGCAGACCATGGCGTAGACCACCGCGTAGACCACCGCGAAGACCATGGCGTAGAACCGGACCAGACGAAGAAGCAGGCCTGGACGTAGAGACGGGACCAGACGAGGAGGCTGGGCTAGGCGTAGGAGCCGGACCAGGTGTGGAGGCCGGGCCGGGCGTAGAAGCCGGACCAGGTGTGGAGCCGTACTTGAGCATAGAACCGGATTCGGGAGTAGAGCCGGGAGCAGGTGACTCCTCGGGGACAGGAGCAGAAGCAGGGCCCGGACCAGAAGTCGGGGTTTCCCCGGGAGCCGGAGAAGGGACAGGAACAGCAGGGGCTACACTAGCAGGGGCTAGGCTGGCAGTAAAGGCTGGGTTAGCAGTGGAGGCCTGGCTAGCTGCAGGGGCTAAGCTAGCAGATGGGGCTGTACTAGCTGTGGAGGCCTGGCTAGCTGCAGGGGCTAAGCTAGCAGACAGGGCTGTACTAGCTGTGGAGGCCTGGCTAGCTGCAGGGGCTAAGCTAACAGACAGGGCTGTACTAGCTGTGGAGGCCTGGCTAGCTGCAGGGGCTAAGCTAGCAGACCGGGCTGTACTAGCTGTGGAGGCCTGGCTAGCTGCAGGGGCTAAGATAGCATACCGGGCTGTACTAGCTGTGGAGGCCTGGCTAGCTGCAGGAGCTATGCTAGCAGAGGGAGCTACACATAAAGTGGGGCTAGCAGTAGGGGCAGTCAAAGGAATTGAGACCAGGCTAATAGGAGCCATCGGGAAAGAGCTAGCTGAAGGGGCAGTCCTAGCTGTGGGAACCATAGAATTAGCTGACAGAGCTGACAGAGCTGACAGGACTCCAGCCACCCGAACAACTGCCTCTTTGAACTGCTGCGGTCAAGCAAGCGATACCGGAGTCTTAAGGCGAGCACAGAAAGACTCAGAAGAAGCTTCTATCCCCAGGCCATCAGGCTGCTAAACGAACAATAAACACTATGCAACAACCATCAAATGCACACAGCACACACACGCACACACTCACTTAAACAAACAACACACTGCAGCACCCACTCTCCACACTTTAGATCACAGAAACACACTTTATAATAATAATAATAATAATGCAGGACCTGTTCAGAGGTCTTTTTATTGATAAAGGATTTGCACTACAACTCGTACACCTACTGTAAATTGTACCTAAATTGCACCTCATCCCATTTCTGCCTTGCACTATATAGTATTGTATATTAGTACACTGCATAGTATATTGTATATTATATGGTAACTCAGTTACGTTTATTCTGCATCGAACATTGTACATATGTCTATACTGAACACTGTGACCTCATTTTGTTTACTTCTAATTTACATGCTATACTATGTTATTTTATTTCATACTTATCTTGTCTTGCACAGTCTCTGGAGCGTAACAGTAAGAAGCATTTTGTATAAAAGTATTCTGTACTTCTGTATGACAACTATTAAAGAAACTTGAACTTGAGCGGCTCCAGGAGACGAGAACATGCTAGCTGAAGGGGCAGTCCTAGCAGTAGAGAACGAGCTAGCTGAAGGGCCAGTCCTAGCTGTGGAAAACACAGACTTAGCCGTGGGGGCCTTGCTAGCTGTGGAAGCTACGCTAGCAGTGTAGGCCTGGCTAGCTGTGGAAGCCTGGCTAGCTGCAGGGGCTACGCTAGCAGTAGAAACTGTACTAGCAGTAGGGGCAGTGCTAGCCGTGGAGGCCGTGCTAGCTGTGGAAGCTATGCTAGTAGTGGAGACTGTACTAGCAGTAGCTATGCTAGCAGTTGAGGCTGAGCTAGCAGTAGAGACTTGGCTGGAGACCAGTGTTAATTTTGGCAGCTATTTTCATTTTAGTTTTAGTCTTAGGCCCCGTTTAGACGAGCGTTTTGTGAACAGAAACCGCAAAAGTCATCTTGCGGTCTCACTTTTAATTTTACGTTTAGACGAGCGTTTTGGGATGGAATTCTGCGTGCAGACGACGCTGTAACGACTCGAGACGACGGAGCCCCACTGTCACACGATTGGCGCATATGTCACATGACGTGCTGTGAAGACCCGCCCTACTCTGCCTCTGATTCGCAGACTGTGGATGGGGAATGTGATTGCACCAAAGCAGAGTCACTCACAGACAGTGGGTCCACTCACGCCGCGGGACAGATTCTTGTGTATTTAACCCTTTCACTGCCACACGACAGCCGGTTGTGTGATAGTAAAGGGTTAACCTTCTGTCGTGTGGCAGTGAAAGGGTTAAAAGTACTGCCAATGTAGCCTTCAGGTGATCTCCGTTGATATAAGTCAGACTGTAACTGAGGGGTACAATTCCCTGACTGTATTGATAAGTATGGTATCATTAAACTACTACCGCTTTATGTACTTTAATTACTGGCCATACAGTACACGATATCTAAGTATGATGAACACTTTCCCACATATGAAATCAGGTCCACACAAAGGTAATAGTCAAATATTTAATATATAGCAAAAGGTACATATAATAATTACTTATTACATTTATGATTTGAATTGAATGCTCTTGTAAGGCAAATGAGTACTCGTATGCAAATCAACACTGAATGTCCAATCTCTGGTTACACAGGAAGCAAGTATACAACCTGGCTCTTAGGGGATTATAGCGATGGTCACTTAATGATTATAGCTGGATAATATACTGAAGGGGTCCCGCCGGTTGTAAGCCAGTAGGGGGGGTAGGAGAGCCGTCGGCTGTATCCCGTCTGGTCAACGATTTCCAGGGAGAATTCAGGTACAGAAAACAGTGCCCGTAGAACCTTGATCCACAGATGAATACACTTGGGCTCTCTTGTAGACGATAGCTGTAGCTGTCGCTGTCGGTCCACAACGAAGAAGAAGCGAGGCGACCTCAGTCTGGTCTGAGCGCCGTCTCACCTTGGCTCCTCTCGGGGTAAATCCAACACTCACCGGTGTTGGCGATTATCCGCTCCACAAATCAAAGCACCAAAGCAAATAGATATTCCATGCCGTATAGGGCTCAGCAGTCGTCGGGGTAGGTAATCCAATGTGCAGGTCCACTCGTCCTCGCCCAGAACTCCTCGGATGAAAGCACCACGCGTGGTCTGCCCAGCCTGGTTAAGACTCTAGATAACGCGAGGAAACGATGGGGGTGCTGCTCACTTTAGAACTCTAACCGAACAATGCACCATACATAATAGACTATTATTACTTAATAGAAATACGGTGCCAAACTCTGGCAATTCAGCTATCAATTCGCACGAGGTCTCACTGCTATTCTAAGGCCAAACAGGCCGTACTACACCGCACGCGGTATCGTGGGGTGAGGCTTCACGTCTTGTTACTTAGTTGGGTAGAAGGGTAAAGGACTAAGAGGAATTCTACATTTCTTGCGCCATATTTATATGCACAGTGGACAAGTAGTGCCGCTCTGCTTTCGGTAGCCGTATTCCTGCGCGGAGCTGAGGCTAGTAAAGGCATGTCTCGTCGGCACCTTTGAACTTGAACGCCAGGGGCTTGTCCCTGGCGCCTGGTCCTTTTGTCCAATAAGAGAATGAACTATTATAGGCTGTAGTAGAATAAAGGGATATTCAGTGTATATGTACAAGGAATATACAAGGGATATCAAACGATATACAAATACTATTAAATATATATCCATAAATAAATATATATATTCGGTTTAATCTGATCCTTCACAACAGCCGCCCCCTAATTAGTCCCACCTAATTAGCTGACCAGAGACAGATTAACCGCACTGTCCACTACTCAATGTCCGCTGTAAGGGTCAGTCAACTCACAAAGTCATAGGGTCATGGTCGTCATCAATAGTATCAGGGAGCCTTGGCAGTTCTATTAGCCTCGCCACGGGTCGGGTGTAAATCCGTCCTTGGACGAGCACTTCAGCTGCTCGGACCTTTCCATCGGCACCGGTGATCACTTTGCTTACGCGGCCAGCCGGCCACATAGCTCTGGGTAGTGACTGGTCGATGATCATGACGACTGTTCCTTCTGTCAAATTGTCTCTCTCTTTTACCCACTTCTGGCGGGTCTGTAGAGACGGTAGGTAGTGGAGTAGGAAGCTGTTCCAAAACGTATCAGCCAGTACTTGACTGTACCTCCACATTCTTCGGCCGTTCGCTTCTTCAGGCCTGTACATTGTCTGTGGTAGCGCGGGGTCCAGCCGCCCCATCAAGAGGGTGTTGGGGGTGACTGGGTCGACATCTGCTACATCACTTGAGACGTAACCGAGGGGCTTTGAGTTCAATACTCCCTCGATCTCCGTGAGGACTGTCATTAGGACTTCTTCCGCCACAGTCTGGGCCCCAAGCACGGCGTACAGGGCTGTCTTTATGGAACGTACTTCTCGTTCCCAGGTTCCACCGAAGTGAGGTGCGTTCGGGGGATTAAACTGGAAGTCAATCTGGGATGGAGCGAGGTGGGTCTTAAGTTCTGGGCCCATAGCTTGGAAGCTCTCTCTCAGCTCTCTTTCTCCGCCTTTGAAGTTTGTCCCGTGATCGGACAACAATGTAGACGGTTTTCCTTTCCGTGATGTGAATCTTCGGAAGGCCATAAGGAATGAGTCTGTGCTCATGGTTGGAAGGAGTTCGATATGTATCGCTCTGGTGGTCATGCATTTGAATACAATACCCCACCGCTTCTCGGTTCCTCTTCCTCTCTTTATATACAGCGGGCCAAAACAGTCCATACCGGTGGAGTGGAAGGGCTTGTCGCCGAGTCGGAGGCGACAGGGAGGTAGGTCAGCCATCCGGGGTATACTGGGCTGCGCGCGCCACTTACGGCAGTGTAGACAGGTTCGCTGGAAGCGCCGCACTGCTTCTCTCCCTTGCAGTATCCAATAACGACGTCTGATCTCCGCGAAGACTCTCTCTGCCCCTGCGTGGTGCACATCCTCGTCGTATTTCTTTATGATCAGCTCTGTGACCTTGTGTCGGCTGTTCAAGACTATCGGGTACTTAACGTCATCCGGTAGGTCTGGGGCTCTCCGCAGACGACCACCCACTCTGATGAGATTATGGGCATCGCTCTCGGGGGCCAGGTGAAGCAGTCTGCTGTCTGATGGGATGGGCTTTGCTCCCTGTAGACAAGCTAGCTCATCGGGGAACGAGTCTCTCTGGGCTCGTTGTAGTAGAAGGAGTTCTGCTTCTTCGTAGTCAGCTGCTGAAATGTCAGTTGTGGGCTGAACCTCTGGGTGGTGCCACATAAATGTCTTTAGCTGCGCACCCTCTAGGGTGAGGCAATCGTCTAGAACCGGGTCTGTGGGGACGAGTGTGTGTGTCAACCCACAGAACATAGGTTTCTTGTTCTCTGCCTCCTCTTTGCTCGCCTCCCGTGGGGTGGGTGTAGGCCACTCTTCTTCGGGGAGCTTGAGGAACTCTGGCCCGTCACTGTAGAGGTTGGGACGGGTGAGGTCATCCAGGGACATTCCCCGGGTGATGACGTCAGCTGGGTTGTGTTTGGTGTCCACATACCGCCAGCTGGTTACTTCTGTTAACTCTTGAATCTCGGTGACTCTGACTCCCACGAAGACCTTGTATCTGCACGAATCAGACCCGATCCATGTGAGTACGGTCGTGGAGTCTGACCACAAGATTGTTCTTTGCACCGGAATGGTGAGTTCACGTTGGATTAACGTGGCGAGCTGCGCTCCTGCTAGGGCTGCGCAGAGCTCTAGGCGCGGGATAGATTGTTGCTTGCGTGGGGCTATTCTTGAGCGAGCCAGGATGAAAGCAGTATGTATTTCTCCTCCCTCCTCTCGGGCACGCAAGTAAGCCACCGAACCGTAGGCTACTTCGGAGGCGTCGCTGAATACGTGCAGGTCGATCTTGCATGTCTCTGGCCTCACTGTGGGTGGGAAGTAGCTGCGGCGTATATTAACACCGGGGAGTGAGCGGAGTTCCGTCTCCCACTCTCTCCATGTGGATGCAAGGTGCTCGGGTATGGGATCGTCCCAGCCCTGGTCTTTGTCCCATAGCGCTCTTACAATCATCTTTGCCCGGGTGGTGTAAGGTAGAATACATCCCAACGGGTCATATTGTCTGGCGAGTGTTCTGTATACACTCCGTCTGGTGGTCGGTATTGCCGTCGACCTTCCCTGCTCCTTGATCAGGGGTTTGTGTCTATAATGGAGCGAGTCTGTTTTGAAGCGCCAGACTAGTCCTAGTGTCATTTCTTGGGCTTCTCCTGGGATGGTCGCCATCCAAGTATCGCTGCTCGCGGCCTTGTCCTTGGGGGAGAGGCGGCGCAGTACTTGCGGGTCGCTGCTGGCCCACTGCCTGAGATCAAAGCCGCCTTTGATCAGGGAGGCGCGGAGCTTGAGTAGGAGAGCCTCGGCTTCTTCTGGCGTCGAGACGCTTTGTAAACAGTTGTCCACGTAGAAACTATTTGTCACACTTTGTTGGACATCTTCATCTGCTGCTGGGTCCTCTGCGACGTGCTTTTGCAGTGCAAACGTAGCACAGCATGGGCTGCATGTGGTTCCGAAAGGGAGGACTTCCCATTGATAGATTTTTGGGTGCTCATCTCCGATCCTCTCTCTCCATAGGAACCGCAGCAGGGGCTTGTCCTCCTCCACTAGCCTCACCTGCAGGAACATCCCTTTGATGTCGCCGCTGATAGCCACCTTGTCCTGGCGGAAGCGTAGTAGCACGCCTAGTAGGGAGGGGCCGAGTGTTGGGCCGGCCAAGAGTTCTTTATTCAGATTTTGTGATCCGATCTGGTAGCTGCAGTTAAACACAATGCGATCCTTGCCGTTGTGGTGGACCTTGTGGTGCGGCACGTACCATGATTCGGTCGTCTGATCGGCCTCTTTAATGTCAATTTTCTTTATGTGTCCCGCTGTGATTAATTTGTTAATCTCAGCGCGGTACACAGCTTCTTGAGCGGGGTCTTTGGCTAGGCGCCGCTCTGTGTTCAATAGATACCGCTCTGTCGCCTCTTTTGTAGCACGAAAGGTGGGCATTCCCTCTCGCCTCAGGAGTGGAGTTGCGTATCTCATCACTCCGCTGACGTTGACTCTCTTTGTCCCGTGCTCGAGGAGGGCTATAGCGTAGATATCTTCCTTAGAACGAATGTCTTTATTTTCGTTCTTAAAGGGCATTGTCTCTAGTGTCCATAGCCTCTCTACATGCTGCAGGAGTGTGGTGTCTCCTTCTGTCGCTCTGGAGTGGAGGCAGCCAGTGGCTGCTGTTCGGTTAAGAGACTTGGCGAGGGGGCCTTGTAACGTCCATCCTAGGCGGGTCTCGACTGCTGCAGGACAACCTCTGGGTCCTGTATGGACCCGGTCTATCGGGACTATGAGGTCTGCATGGTCGGAGCCTATCAGCAGGGTCGGGGTGGCGCCGTCTATGAGCGGGATAGGAAGTTGACGCAGGTGCACATATTTCTCCATCAGCTTGGCGATGGGGTAGGTGTACTGCGATAGTCCTATTTCTTGGCTGGTGAAAGCATTAGTAATCCTGTACCGTCTCTCTGGCTGCCCGCTTGCTGCGATAGTGAAGGAGACATTCTCGCCCTTTATCGTCTTTAGATCTCGTCTTATTGTCCGAATAGTCATCTGGTTCTCGCTCCCCCGTAGCCCCAGCTGGGCCGCAGCGGACGCGAGGAGAAGGGTCTTCTCTGACCCGTCATCAAGGACGGCGTAAGTGTCCATGATCTTGTCTTGGTAACTCAGGGTTACACGGACCACCTTTAAGAGCACCTGGGCGCCGCTGCTGCTAGCGGGGTCAATGTACATAACACTTGCCTTTGTGCTGTTGGATGGTGCAGGCTTTCTTTTGTTACTGTCGTGTAGGACATCCAGATGGGCTCCGTCACACCGACTACACTTCTTCTTTAGGCGGCACTCGGCTGCCATGTGACTGCGCGCACATCGGTAACAGCGCCTGTTGGACTTTATCCAGTGACTTACTTCTTCAGCGGTCATCTTCTTGAACTGGTCACATTGTGACAACCAGTGTTCCTTCTCGCAGTACGGGCACACCATCTTCCACTTCTCTTTCGTCGAGGGGGTACTGTGGTTCTTGCTGCTCGGTACTGATTCTGATTGGTGCATGACAGTCACCGATCTTTGGCCATCGTTTACTCTCCTAGGTCCCTCTCTGGAGCTTGGCGTGCTCCGCACGAACGTATCCAGCCGTAGGCTGCTGACTTCTCTCTCCAGGAAGTCGGCTAAATCTAGGAGGGATGGCTCGGGACCGTTAGGATCACGGTGGTCTCTTTGCCGCCTGAAGCGCTCCTGTCGCGCGGGCGGCAGCTTCTCTAAAATCCTCTCGACGTTCGAGTTTGCGTATAGTTCGTGCATACCCTTTTCTCGTTGCGCCCCCAGCATCCCTACCAGGGATTGTACTTTTATAGACAGGTCGTCTAGTGAGCGATTGTCTGTTGCTGGGGGTAGGCGATCAATATGCCTTATCTCCTGTATTACGTAATCCCATATACGTCCATATCTCTGGTCCAGCGCTGCTAGAGCCGCGGTGTATGGGGTCGTAGAGGTGGCATAGGCCAGCGCTATGTTGTGCGCTCGGGGCACTTTCAGGTGCTTCAATAATATTGCATACTTGTGGCGTTCATCAGCGACATCCACCATCATTGTCTCTAAGCACATCCGGAGCTCCGTGTACTGTGCTCGATTCTCATGGGTGAAGTCTGGAAACGTCGGTGTGCCAATGTATGACGCCATGGATGGCTGGCACATCGGTGAGCGTTGGAAGAGAGGCCTCCTGGGCGAGTCTCTTCTTACGCCTCTCGGTGGGCTGGTACTGGCAGGGTACCATGGCCCGCTGGTCCAGGTGCTATTCCTCGGGACTGGTCGTGCGTCATGCTCACCCGTGAGTCGAGTTGGGGGTCTGTAGCGCAGAGCCGCGGGGGTATAGCCTGGGCTGTACTGGACCTCCTGGTCCTGTGGAGTAATGTGCTGCTGTCGGGCTTGACTCTCCTCTTCTCCCTCTTCTTCTTCTGCCAGGTCATCTAGATCCTGTAGTCGTTTATTTAGCCTCTCCGCCGTGTCCGCCGTTCCTTCCTTGTAGCTGGGTCTCACTTGGACCGGTCGGGGAAGGAGTTCGGAGGGGGGTGTAGACTCTCTCTGGTGGTCGAGTTCAAGGTCGCCTAATCGGTTAGGGGAGGGTGCCCTTGACGTGTGTCTTGACGAGGCTCTGGAACCCCTTGTGGAGGGAGGGGGTGTTGCCCTGGTGATCAGCTGCTCCATTAGCTGCGCTTGTAGTCTGTCGCGCTCGGCTTGTAGTCTGTCGCGCTCGCCCTGTAGTCTGTCGCGCTCGGCTTCGCGCTGGATGAGAGCGATGTCGCGCTCTGCTTCTCTTTGGGCACCGTCAGCGGCACGCTGGGTGTCGGACCGGTCTCTTGCCATATTCTCTTCCGTCTGAAGGCGTCTCATCTCCAGGCGTATGTGCTCTTCTTCGCTCCGTTGCTGTGTTTGGAGTCGATCGCGTTCACCCTGAAGTCGATCGCGTTCACCCTGGAGTCGATCGCGTTCGGTAGAGGCTGTCAGGCTGACGAGGAACGCCTGTGACAGCATCCTCTCCGCCTCGCTGGGGGAAGACGCTTGTAGAGGTGAGCCACTCCTGGCTGTACTCGTTGGGGAGTCCTGGAGCTCTATCTCCTCGGCGCTCTCCTCATCTTGTTCCGTGCAGAGTTCCACCTCTGGAGGGTTGTCTTCCTCCCGGAGCTCTGGGGGGACTACTTCTTCGGTATTGGCGGGGGGTAAAGTCGTGTCAGTTCCCTCCTGGTCCCCACCGTGAGCTTGGTCAGTTACATTAGAACCCACTAGGGCCTCTGTGGTCGGGGTATCCTGGTTGATAGGGTTGTTGGACATAATTTTACTTTCTACTTTTACTGCGTTTACTGTTTGTAGAAGGCTAGGTAGTTTACTGACAGCGTAATCCTCTAAGTACTGAGGTGGCTGTCGTCTACGTTGCAGGCGTTCTACTTTAGGAGGACCGTTTCGTGGAGTGTTCATCATAGGCCATTTCAATATTAATACCACTATATTAATATTACACTGATTACCCTCCGGCTCGAAGGACCAATTGTAACTGAGGGGTACAATTCCCTGACTGTATTGATAAGTATGGTATCATTAAACCACTACTGCTTTATGTACTTTAATTACTGGCCATACAGTACACGATATCTAAGTATGATGAACACTTTCCCACATATGAAATCAGGTCCACACAAAGGTAATAGTCAAATATTTAATATATAGCAAAAGGTACATATAATAATTACTTATTACATTTATGATTTGAATTGAATGCTCTTGTAAGGCAAATGAGTACTCGTATGCAAATCAACACTGAATGTCCAATCTCTGGTTACACAGGAAGCAAGTATACAACCTGGCTCTTAGGGGATTATAGCGATGGTCACTTAATGATTATAGCTGGATAATATACTGAAGGGGTCCCGCCGGTTGTAAGCCAGTAGGGGGGGTAGGAGAGCCGTCGGCTGTATCCCGTCTGGTCAACGATTTCCAGGGAGAATTCAGGTACAGAAAACAGTGCCCGTAGAACCTTGATCCACAGATGAATACACTTGGGCTCTCTTGTAGACGATAGCTGTAGCTGTCGCTGTCGGTCCACAACGAAGAAGAAGCGAGGCGACCTCAGTCTGGTCTGAGCGCCGTCTCACCTTGGCTCCTCTCGGGGTAAATCCAACACTCACCGGTGTTGGCGATTATCCGCTCCACAAATCAAAGCACCAAAGCAAATAGATATTCCATGCCGTATAGGGCTCAGCAGTCGTCGGGGTAGGTAATCCAATGTGCAGGTCCACTCGTCCTCGCCCAGAACTCCTCGGATGAAAGCACCACGCATGGTCTGCCCAGCCTGGTTAAGACTCTAGATAACGCGAGGAAACGATGGGGGTGCTGCTCACTTTAGAACTCTAACCGAACAATGCACCATACATAATAGACTATTATTACTTAATAGAAATACGGTGCCAAACTCTGGCAATTCAGCTATCAATTCGCACGAGGTCTCACTGCTATTCTAAGGCCAAACAGGCCGTACTACACCGCACGCGGTATCGTGGGGTGAGGCTTCACGTCTTGTTACTTAGTTGGGTAGAAGGGTAAAGGACTAAGAGGAATTCTACATTTCTTGCGCCATATTTATATGCACAGTGGACAAGTAGTGCCGCTCTGCTTTCGGTAGCCGTATTCCTGCGCGGAGCTGAGGCTAGTAAAGGCATGTCTCGTCGGCACCTTTGAACTTGAACGCCAGGGGCTTGTCCCTGGCGCCTGGTCCTTTTGTCCAATAAGAGAATGAACTATTATGGGCTGTAGTAGAATAAAGGGATATTCAGTGTATATGTACAAGGAATATACAAGGGATATCAAACGATATACAAATACTATTAAATATATATCCATAAATAAATATATATATTCGGTTTAATCTGATCCTTCACAACACAGACATACTTGCTTTGTTTACGTCTCGGCTACTGGCGCATACCTGCTACCTGTGACGTAAGCAGTACGCGCGACCAGAGCCGTGACAACCCTTTCGTCATCGTTTTATCAGATTTATACGTTTTAACAGTTTAGACGAGAGCGCAAAGCTTTTGCGTTTCTAGGAATTCCACCCTGGAAGGTAGTCTCACTTTTTTGCGGTTTCACCCCGTAAAAACGCCGTTTCCGTATAAACGAAAGGCACATCCGAAAAAATATTTTTGCGGATTCACCTGCTAGCGTTTCCGTCTAAACGGGGCCTTAGTCATGTGTCAAGTGCTCCTTTTTCGTTTTCATCATATTTAGTCATCTGCATTTATTTTTAGTTTAGTCAGTTTTAGTCAACTAAATGTCTGAGCATTTTAGTCTTAGTCAGTGTTAGTCTCGATTTTGTCTTTTTTGTTTTTGTCTAGATTTAGTCGCAGAAAACTGATGATTTTTGTCTAGTTTTCGCTAATGAAAAAAAGGCATTTTATATTTTTATATTGTAAATGCAATTCTATTTATTAAGTATAGTCTAGCCCAAACCCTATCAGCTGATTCACAATACGTTCAGTAGAAGGCTAGAAGCCCAATACAATAGTAACCAAACATTCCTTGAAATGGTCAATAGATTCAGAAATAGTCAGACATGGAATGGAACATATTCTGATTTAAATAGCATTTTTTTTAACCAACAAAGCAACATTAGGATAGTGTAAATACACAGTACACACTGATTGCAATTCTTACTGGGACCTAATGTCCAAATTTCACACGTCACACACACATTCCCTTTTGTCCCTCGAGTCGTACCGTAGATCGCTGACGTCACTTAAAATGGCGGCCCCCATCAGAGCATTCGGCTAATAACATTAGCTTAGCGACCCTGCCACCGCACTTCTATGTGCATAAAGTGTGGTAACAAAATATCACAGCCCCTAAGACTGGGAGCGTTCTAACTCTACTGAGCATGTACCCAACATTGTATGAAAAATAAAAAGTCATTACGACGTTTTAGTGCACTTCAAGCGCTAAAGGGATTCATAATTTATAGCAGGGTCAATCTCAGTGTTAGTACTCGTCTGTTTCTTTTCTTTTCATACTAACATTACCTTTTTAAGTGAACGTGGTCTTGTCCTTGTTGTATCCATGTGTAATGTTGATAGTAGTGGGTGTACACAGATGAAAGAGAGCAAGTCTGTGTCTGGGATATAGGTCCCGACTCCCAGGCTATTAGCTATTAGCTCTTATGGCAGCCTAGCCATCCTCTCAGCCTCCGTCGTCTTAAATGCTATGTTATTTTGGTAGAACTGTTCGGCTGCCGCAGGAGTGTTGAGAGAGTAGCAGATTCCGTTCATGGTTATTGGTATAAGCTGTAGTCACGAGAGACCTGGGACACGGTTTTTAGCCTCACGTATGTTATGTAGTTTGGCTTTTAGCCATAAACCTTGCTGAGCTTAACCCGGAAACGGAAATGGGAAATGCTGAAATAATAACGTGACTTATTCTAAAAGTTATAATTATTTTGTCTCATCTTGTTTTAGTCAACATAAATTAAGAGAGAATTCGTCATGGTTTTGGTAAACTACATTTTTGTGTACTCAGTTGTGGTCAACGATATGTAATTAACTATTTAGTCGCGTTGGCGTCACGTGGTCTTCAATAACGTGACGTCACGTCTCGTTGTCGTCATGAAAAAAACCTTTGTTGACGAACATCTTTCGTCATCAATTTAGTCAACAAAATTAACACTGCTGGAGACTTGAAAAAAGTCCTTACCCAGGTTCTGCCATACTCTTCCACCAGTGGGGCCAGCTCAGGGCTCCACTCCCTGACGGAGTAGAGCAGTCTCAGGGTGGCCTGCCTCTCCTCCAAGGAAGAGGACGGAAAGTCAATTCTGGTAAAGGCCTCCAACGTGCGCAAGGCCTCCCTCGTCCTGTTAGCTGGGTCCAATTCTGGTTGGTGCATTCTGTTATGGATCGGTGTTGTGGAGGACCCAATAGCAGACAGGACCAGGAGAGAGCAGGCAGGACGAGACGGAGTGAGAACAAAAATAGAGCTTTACTAAAACAAGGAAGAAATGCAACAAACAAAAGTACTTTCCAAAACGTGGAAACAAAAACCTCAGCAATGCTGGCAGAGAACAAAGTACAAAAAAGGAACACAGGGAAAAATCTGACAACGACCATGACAAGAAACAAAAGGCAGGATACAAGTTCTGTTTCACACCTAGCTCACGCTCAGCGTTCATTGCATATATCTCGCTTCAGCACACTGAATAATTTCACAATGTACCTTTAAATGCCAGCATTCATCTGGCCACACCCCCATCCGCTTACCTATATAAGCAGGGGTGGTGCCACACACTCATCTCCTTCTCAAATTTCATCACAAGCAACGTGTTGCTCATATGCCCACTTGACGTGGAGAAAAATATTGTTTACAAGGAGAGGAAGAACAAGGAGATACGTTGACATCATATCTTTATTTTCTCTCTCACTATTTTCGAGAAAATACGGCAATGTTGTCTTCGTCACTGGAGTGTCTGGAAGATGGTGATCATTCTAAAAACCCTCCACCGGTTTTCGTATTGGGAGCACGCCGCTGCATGCTTCTCAACTGCAGTTCCTTGCTGTGTTTGTTGGGGTGAAACCTTTCAGGCCACAGCTGAACTGTAAGACGCGCCGCTGTTGTGAGGAGCGGTGGGTTTCAGGTTGGGTGAGTACTGTCGCTGGCAGGCTTCACTTGTCTGTTAGTGCTATGGGGGCTACTTGGCAATGTTTATGAAAACCGGCCCCAGGCTAGGGTCCTTTGTTCAGCCACCTAGGCGACAGAAGACCTTGGTCTGAAGACCATTGTAGTTTTAACTAGTGGGCCGCGACCATTAACACTGGTGATCCCTGTGTTTTCTGGACGAGTGGGTATCTCCCTGTCACCGTGTAGCCCCTTCTTTCATATCCAAATGAGAGTATTCCTTCACGAGGAGATATGTGTATGGATGTTCGTTAGCGGAAGATCCATGTTCAAGTCAGCTACACAGGCCAGTTTGGTATTGTGCTGATTCCGTCGGGTGTTGGTAAAATCACCGTTGTAAAGCTGTGTTGACATCTTGTTTCTCTTTTCTCTTAAAAAGTGAGGAGGGTTTCAGAACGACGGCCTGTCTGGGTGAGTGTTATATCATTGTGTACAAATTCAGGTGATAGCTGCTTAGCTTACTGTTAGCCAGTCAGCTGTTAGCTGCGGCGCTAGCTGTTGTGATCACTAGGAAACGTTAGCTTGCTGCTATCGGACAGGGCCAGCGCGAGGTAGCTTCGGTTACTCGCGCGCCGCCGTGAGCTCCCCTCTGGTCGCGTGCGCCGTTCGCTCGGCGTCTCGCGAGCAGGGGTAATAGCGACCGACGGTTGGAGCGGCCGTTAGCTTAATGCTACTCTGTTGAACGTGCTTTGATTATAACATGTTTTACACTCTTGACTACGACGTCGTCTTTGATGTTCGTCGACCCTGCCCTGAGCCAGGACGGCAAGGTTTGCGTCAACAAAGGGACCGTTGCGACGGGTAGAGCGGCGACGCTGCCCGGATCGAACAACACAGGACGGCTGTGCTTCTACGGTGTCTTGTGACTGCACTTCGCTGATCTACGTTCCGGGTAGGACAAGGTTAGACCAGACCTTATAACACGTCTTCTGGTTTTACTTTTCTAAATGTTTTGTGAATGACGATGTTTTTCCAAAACGTGTGTTGCTGCAATGCATTTAGGATACGACGCGAGTTATGTGTGAACTGTCTTTGTCACTGGCAGTTAGCTTCTCCGTGCAAATCGGGTTGTTACAGATGTGAAAATTATCTGTTTGTTGTGTGAGAAACATCATGTGTGTTTATATGTACCGTGTACTCACAACTAAGGTAACTAACCTATGAAGCTATGCTTAGTGACAAGTGAGTAAAAGAATGTTCTTCTCTCAGCCTGTGATGACAATGAACAGTGTGTTCACATATTAACAGGTTTTCCTGTTTTAACTGGCCGTATTAAGGGTAAAATAAGAGGATTGTGTTAGCCCCCGGTTCCCTGGGGACTTTTTCATCCTCCTATCAGACATGTTGTTGCACTATATTGTGTCTTTTGTGTGGTAGGGATGCGATGTAACCCTTAGCTTGATTGCTGAGGTTGTGCTAAAACTGCTGGAGAAACTTTATTTTCCTAAAAGAAAAGATTGTTTGGTCGCTGTCGTGTGTGCTTAGCAAGGCCTGTGGCCGATACTAATCGAGAATTATGTATTCTCTCATTATGAAAAACGGCGTTCCTCTGTAGAGTGTTTTTGCCATTTTTTGTAGGTGATGATGGGTTGTGTGTGTCATGTGACCTACAACTGGGTTGGACTGGCCACAGAAGCACATGTGTATGTTGGACCGGGGCTCTTAGAGCCCTCTCTATTCTGTGTTTTTTCCTTAGTAAAAATCAGATGGCAGGTTAGCTCATGCGCTGTGTGGAGCTGTCAAACGCTTCTTAGAGCTGACTATGACTGTGTCATATTCTCTTTTTGTCATTACATCGTATCATGGGTGTGGGGTCGTAAAGGGGTGAACTGGTAACCTTTCCTCTCCCCCTTGTTTCTGTCGGTCAGGGGTACACCCCCTGTCCTTCAAGGTTCCCGTCACGTTGCGGTTCGGCACGTTACGGGGGGGGGGGTGGGGGAGGGAGTTTCCTGGTACCACGGCCTGGAATATTGGGCGTGTGCACCGCAGAAATTCCCCCGCCATAGAGTATGTCACCGTGCGCGTCTCTGTTGGTAGGACTTCCGTGTGCTGTTCAGGTCCATGTGATGGATCTGTTTCAGGGGGGTGGTCAGGGCTCCTCCTCACCAATCGCCTATTCGGGCCTTCTGTGAGTTCGGACTCCTCCTTCCATGTGAGGGAGCCTCCATCAGTGTACAGAGCCTTCCTCCTCAGATTGTCAAAGTGAGTGGACCCTCTAGAAGGTGTCCTATTCTATTGTATATGTATTCGATTCAATTCGATTATTGAGTGTGTATGGGTTCAGTGCCTCTTCCCCGGAGAGACCTAAAACCAATTTTTTACATGGCTCAAGGTGCAATATATTCTTTTCAATCTGTACAGCTCGCGTGGGAAGTCTCTCTGGGGATCCCCGTCTCCTTCCTATGGGAGGGTGGTGGGATGTAAAAATGTGAACGATTTTTACCCCCGGCTGTGTAGACTGGGATACATACTGTTGATGCTTCCTTCTTTTCTATTCAAAAAGTGTTGGAGTTAGGAAGTGTCACACCCCTCTTGTCGTTCCCCTGGGCGCCTTGGGGATTCAATGACAGGTCTAAATAGCCTGTTCATTGATGGGGGTGTGTCCCGACGCACGTATAGTGCTAGCTCGCTGTAAACAGGCGACTGACTGGCACGCCTTGGTTGCTTGTGGTTAAAACGGCGTTTTTATAAAGCAACTGAGATGGGGGTTTTTCCTCTTCCGACGACCACATCCCACGACCTGGGTTGGTTATCGACGGATTCTCGTTCATGTCTGGGGGATGATGACGGAATGGATCTGAACATATGTAGAGGGGTCTCACGCCCTTGGGGTGGGCCACCAGGCGCGGTTCGCCCGAACGTCTGGGTGGCGCCTTCTTTTCATGTTAAGATCGACACGCATATCTGCCCTTTCTCCTGGAGTAGGCATGTCGGCGTGGTTAGGGCACGGGACTGGTTCTGGTCACGCTGGTCCGGATCAGTTGAACCCGTTGTCCGCCGGGGATGCAGATCTGCTATTCTGGTACCCTGAGGGACTTGGGGTTTTTTCAGGGGGAAAAATGCCAGGTCGGTCCGGGTGTCACAGGGTTAAGCGCTATGGAGACCCTGGTTGGGTACGTTTTTACTCAGCACTGTCGTAATGGCTTACGGCCATGCCAACCTGTACACGCTCGATCTCGTCGGATCTCGGCCGCTACACAGGTTGGTCCTGGTTAGTACTTGGTTGGGAGACCGCCTGGGAATGCCAAGTACGGTGTGCTTAGGGGCTGGTTCTCCATTCTTTTTCGCTCCTCTCTCACGCATGGCGAAGAGGGGCCTGTTGGGGTGGTCTTTGACCTCCTCTGGTGACCCTGTGCTTCCCGTATCGCCAGGCCCGGTCCGAGGTAATGTTTCGTCGACCCGTAGGCCTGGGTTAACCCTTTTTTGGAAACTGAAACACTTGTACTGCGGTATAGCCGGTGTATACCCGCAGGTGTGTTTTGGAGTTTTTTCTTGAGGGGTTATAGGAACAACCACCGCATTGGGTAACGCCAAGGTGGTTGATTCCCTGGTGTGTTGGAGCAGTGTCAACTCTCGGGTTCACCGGTTGAGGGTGCCCCTGCACGTTCATGACGTCTGCCAATCGTGTCAGCCTTCTCTGCCTCAACCCCTCTGGGTAGGGGTTTTTAAATGGAGGCTTGGTCATGCAACGCCGCCAGCTTCCGCTCCTTCCGCCGGGGCGGCTGTGTTCAGCTGTCCCCTCTGGCGCCTGTCTTGTCCGCAGTCTCCAGGCTAGGGTTAATAGCCTGTTGCCTGGTTTTTCCCCGGTGCGCTGCCTGCTTCCGTTGGTTAACCTTTTTTGTGTGCTTACGGCCATGCTGACTGCCTGTTGCAGGGTCAGTGTGCCAGGCGGTGTACTATTGGGGGGACAGGGCCCGCTCGGCTGAGGGGCTTTTGTCCGAATACGCTGGCGATGTGGGGGGCGCGGCACTACGTGCCCACCTGGTGGGGTCTTGATGCTGGCATCATGGACTTCTCCGGGCCCCCATTCCAGGGAGTCCAGTCCTTTTGGTGGGTCTGGGTCTTCCTTCGCGCTCCGCTGCTACGGCCTTGCCACGGGGTTGGGTTTGCCCTTGACCCCGTGATTCTGGGGGCAGTAACGAGGTTGTTTCCCTCCGTTCGTTCCCGGGTGGCATGCGGGTTGTGCGTGTGTGTAGTCGTGGGGTCAAGCCACGGTCTGCTCACCCTGTGCGTTGAGTTGCTTGAGTGCCTCTTCGCACGGTCGGGTCCGTCGCCCTCCCGTGAAGCCACCAATAGGGGGGGTGCCCCCCATTAGGGTGGGTCGGGGGGGCTCGGCCCTCCCTGGTCTGATGGTTGTGGGGGGCCTCAGCACGGTACATTTGTCGAGCTTCTAGCTCCCGCTCAGCTCCTATTATGCAATGAACGCTGAGCGTGAGCTAGGTGTGAAACAGAACGTTAGGTTATGACTATAACCAAGTTCTGTTAACACTTAGTGAACGCTCAGCGTTTAGACGACGCTGCAGGCCCTTGATTTTTCATTCATTCATTGTGATGAAATTTGTTGGGAAGGAGATGAGTGTGTGGCACCACCCCTGCTTATATAGGTAAGCGGATGGGGGTGTGGCCAGATGAATGCTGGCATTTAAAGGTACATTGTGAAATTATTCAGTGTATATATGCTGAAGCGAGATATATGCAATGAACGCTGAGCGTTCACTAAGTGTTAACAGAACTTGGTTATAGTCATAACCTAACGTTACCAGTGTAGATAGGGAAAACAGGATAATGCACCGACACAGGGAAGGGGGCAGACAAGACTGATATACCCAGACTAATTGACACATGAGGGTGATTGGGAACGAGACACACCTGGGAGGAAAACAGAACTAACACACAGGGGCAAGGACTAAAAAAAACAAATAGATACAAACACACTGTGGAAATCACTAAAAGACAAAATAACACTTAACAAAACCACGGGAGCACAGAGGGTAACAAATATACAGGAAGGGTTAACAACAAGGAGAGAAAACACATAAATATAGATGTCTTGATGAAGTGCAAGTGAAGGAGGAGTAGAGGCAATGAATGTCCAGCAGGGGGAGGTACAGATGGGGAACGTCTGTGCAAAGGTGGGGGCTGTTGAGGAGTAGTGGAAAGTCTGTGCAAGGGTGGGGGCGGGTGAAGGGCAGGGGAACAACTCAGGACAGGTCGACCCTTAAGGTGCTCCCATAGTCGAGCGGACTGTACACGGAGCAGACTCCCGCGGGCTCAAAGCTGACCCAAAGGGTACTCAAAGCAGACCCACAGCAGAGTCCAAGTGCGAAGCTCCTATTTTCTGACGCGCAGACCAGTGGCGGCCGGTGTGAACTACATTTGGGTGGGCGCGGGCATCTGACCAAGCTGACCAAGCGAATACTGACTCATAACGTTACCAACGTTAAGTCGAGTTAATTGATTCATACTACACTAGTACACGTATGATGATCAATCCAATAATGAACACATATATATAGGCCTATCTTGTCATTTTAAACAAGTTACCATTCATTCATTCACCCATTATGCAATACCCACAGCGAAATAGAGAGATAGAGAGAGAGAGAGAGAGAGAGAGAGAGAGAGAGAGAGAGAGAGAGAGAGCGAGAGAGAGAGAGAGAGAGAGAGACAGGGCCAATACCCCCTAATCATTCAAATTCAAAAGCGAGCCATACAATTTTACACACACCTCCAATCAAGTGACCCCCACTCCTACCACTACAAAGCCCTTCAGAGCCAAGAGATGAACCCAGATAAGAGTCCCCTCTGCCAGCTAGTCAGAAATATCTGCCCACAAACGCTTCAGGACAGATACCAAGAAATCTGGCCCAACCAAATAATCTCAAAACAAAAAGAAAATTATATAGAATATTGGAACAAATCAACCAAATCTCAAAGTAAATTAGAATTATATTTGACCCTAAACAGAGAGTACATGGTGGCAGAATACCTGAATATTGTGAATGAGATAAAATTAAGAAAAACATTGACACGGTACAGACTGAGTGGACACAGTCTAGCCATAGAAACAGGCCGTCACAGGCAAAACTGGCTGCCCAGAGAGGCCAGGCTGTGTTCACTTTGCCATCAGGGGGACATTGAGACAGAACCTCACTTCCTGCTATACTGTGAGAAATACAAGGACCTAAGAGAAGTCTTCTTTGATAAAATAAACAAAATTGATGCACAGTTTATCCATCTCCCTGATCACCAAAAGCTGCTATACATGTGTGGGGAGAAAAGTCAGTGTACAGCATTAGCTGCAAAATATGTAGATGGTTGTCACAAAATAAGAGAACAAGCCCTGTAAATGTATCTGAGTGGCCACACTTGAAAAATGACTACCCGATCGAGTGACTATTTTGTAAATTAATATGTTTCTTGTTGATTGTCCTTACTGTTATTACTAATATTATGATATTTTATTGCTTAATATATATGTTATTGTTTGTATGTTGAACTTGCTTTGGCAATAAGTATGTTAATATTTCATGCCAATAAAGCCTATTTGAATTGAATTGAATTGAGAGAGAGACAGAGAGAGTGAGAGAGAGCGAGAGAGAGAGAGACAGAGAGAGACCGCATTAACTCATTAACTCACTGTTTAGTTGAAACGTGGTCTAGCCGGAGGGCTTGATAAAGTGTATAATGTCCACTGTCCCACAGTCCCAGACTATTGTTGTCGATGTATATCCACTGTCCAGAGTGACTGCATCACAACACAACAGCATCGAGTAACTAACTAACTAAGCCTAACCAGAAACTGGCGTCTGCCAATCAGAGAGAGCGTCTCCGAGAAATGGGGCTACGGAAAGTACTGGCGTCGGCCAATCAGAGAGCGTCTCCGAGAAATGCGGCTACGGAAAGTATAGACGCTGCTTGCTTAGATGATAATTGATCGCTTGAAAAAGCGCCCGGCTTCCATCATAATACATCATATTTCAATGCACAGCGCGTTACGCACTGATTGGCTGCGACGGATACAGCGATGAAACCAGTGCACACCCACTGTAAGCGCTATTGCGTCTAGCCCGAGAGAAATGCGGCTACGGAAAGAATAGACGCCTATTGCGTCTAGCCCGAGAGAAATGCGGCTACGGAAAGAAGTCACTTCCTGTTAATGAAAACAATTATTTATATTTGATATATTAACGTTATATTGTGCATTAGAAACACAAACATACTTAAATGAGTAAATATTATTCATTTTAAACATGTTTATTTTATTTATAGGGCCCAAAAGAAGAAAAAAAAATCTTCTTCTACTTCTTTTAACCAGGGAGGGCGGCGCTCTAGCACCCCTATCGGCCAGCCGCCACTGGCGCGGACGTCCGCGGCGCCCACTTGGTGTCACACAAACTGGCGCGAGGTGTAAACTGGTGTAAACTGGCGCGAGACATGTAGGAAATTGGTCCGCGGAGATCCGCTCGACTATGAAAGCTCAAAGAGTCCAGTGGACCTCCGCAGAGTCCAGTCCGTGTACAGTCCGCTCGACTATGGGAGCACCTTTACACATACATTGTGTTTTCTAATGATGTCCTCAAGTGGCAGCATATAGTGAAAATAATAATGGACCAAGGCAGCTCCCTTCTGTAACTTCAAAGTAGGTGTAATGTTTCTCAGAAGCATGATCTCCAAGCCTGACGTCATATTTTCTCCCATTTATATATGTTCTGAACCAGTTTTATACATAGTCAGGAAGACCAAATAACTTTACTGGATGATTTATTAGGATAATAAATTCTTGTCCTAGGTCTAATAGGACAGGATTTGAGACGTTGTTTGCATATGTGTTTAGGCTGAGGTCGCTAATTATTTTAGTAAGAGCAGTTTCAGTGCTGTGGTATGTTCTGAAGCCTGATGGAAATTCCTCCATGATGTTGTTTTCTTTAAGAAAGTTTATTTGGACTGAGAAATCTTTTTCAAGTGACTTGCTAATAAATGGCAGGTTGGATATCAGCCTATAGTTGGACAGTACATTATGGTCTAGTTTGGGTTTCTTTAGTAAGGGTTTTACGAAGGCTGTTTTGAATGCATCTAAAATGCCTGTCAGAAGCAGTGGTGCAGTCGTGGTCACACGCGGTTACACGCCGTGTTACCAGATCACTGAGGCAGAAGTACGCGTGATCGCGCACGGATGTGTACTCGCGTGTACGCGCTCACAAAAATGCGCTGTATCCATTCGTTGTGACTAAGTACCCGGCCACCGTTTTACATAACAAAAAGCGCAGGTAGACTAAGTGTCTGGGTGTTGGCTATCTGAATGCATCCCCCCCTTCATTCTGTGTGACACAGGCAGTGGAGGTGAATACTAATGTGGCTCGGATATATTGAATCAAGCGTCTGTGCTGCGCGCCAGCTTTCCACGCGCACATTCACACAAATAGAGAGCAAGAAGAGCTTGTATGATAGAAAGATTGCACTTGCGTATATGCGCTTGTGTGTGTGTGTGTGCGTGTGTGTGCGTGCGTGTGTGTGTGTGTATAAATCAGTGCTGTGCGCATGCGCGCGCGTGCACGTGGCGTGGCGTGTTACCAGTTCCCATATTACGACTGCACCACTGGTCAGAAGTGATGTAGCTATTTATAATCTTTAGGACATGATTTGAAATACTTTAGAATATCCGCTTAAAAATGCTGTATGTATAGGCCAGGGTCAATACAGGAAGAGTTACATTCCATGACAGTTTTATAGAGCTCAGTTGATTTAGTGAATTATGTGCAGGGTTTACAGGTGGTCTGTCCTATAAATAAAAAATTTAAATAAAATAAAAGAGTTTGCCATGATAGAGTACATGATAAAGATTTTACATTTGCCACATATTGTCAGGATGGAGGTAGGTGAGTTCCAGTTGTGGTATGCAATCAACGAGACGGAGAGGGTGTACTCATAAGTAGGTTCGATTTAATAGTAAAGAACACAAAGAGTAATACTAGGATACATTGCCGAGTGGCAGGAAAGAAGGAGGGAATATATAAATGAAGCTTAATGGTGGTCCAGAAACCGGAACCGCCCACGTTATCTCCGAACGTTATAATGAAGACCTGACGAAGAGCAAACAAAAGATAGAAGGGTTAAGTAGCGACCCCATTCCAACATTCCACACACACCCCCGTGACAGCCAATCAGGACCCATACACTAAGTGACAGCACTAAGTGACAAGGGAGACAGGTAACAGTAGCCAAGTGACAGATGACAGAATGGTGGGTGGTTCACAGACAGCAGTCAGCGAACCAGAACGTAACAACATATGGTAGATATTGGTGGCGCCATTGGTGGGTGCTTTATTCTCACACAACATACTGTGTGGCATCATCTAGGGACCAAGGTAGGGGATAGTGGTGTAAGGTGAGCCACTGGGTAAGTTGACACAAATTTAGGAAGAACCCATCCTTGGCTTTGATGGAGGGAAGCACACCGGAAAAGTATTTGGCACATTGTTGTAAAAAAAAAAAAGAAAGAAGGAGATAATCATTAAAGTGTTTTTTTTTTACATATCAGATATAATGACCTCTGTACAACAAGTCAGCAGGACGTGTACAACTAAGCAGCTACGGGTAATTAAGAATTACATCACGCACAGGAATGTGTTATAGGAATTAGATCATGCCTAGGGGTGGTTGTTAGGCCCGATGTGCAGCGGAGGGTCGTTAGACCCCCCTACACACGTCTACAAGTGGTGTAATGTCTTTTATACAATGGCCAAATTCACCCAACCTTATTGCTATAGAATAAACACACAGTAATTGAAGCATAATGGAGATTTATTCACAAAACCATCAGCAGAAAAAGTAGGTCCAAAAAATTAAATAAAGTTGACTCCGTGTCTAGAAGCGGATGGAGGTGCGGTGCTTCAAAGCATGCCATCTAACAACAAACTTCATATAAATCCCGCGATGTATTATTGTTTTGACAATGGGTCATGACAAACCAATTACATAATCCAACATTGTGTAAACAACTAATGTATCTTTTTTTTATTCTTCGTTACGAATATATCCACACTTCCATTGTGTCCGGGACATCCAGTGAAATTGCTTCGTGCGACAGTGTCCTTTTGCAGAGGGAGGTTGCTACAAAGCATGCCATCTAACTACAAACTTCATATAAAATGACTCTGCTATAGAGCCACACTCCGTTATGCACAAATTTACAAAAAAATTTAAATAAAAATAAAACTCAGAGCGTCTCCCTGAGTCCCGCGACTGCCACGGCTCCGCCACTTCCTCGATGTTGATTAGTCGGTCGAAAACAGTTACTTTGATGAGCGCGCTCCTCTCTCTTGGGGCATAGTTTCAACTTTATGCCCCAAACGCTGGGAAAAGGAGCGAGCCTGTTGCATAGAAATGAGAGAGAGAGATAGAGAGAGAGAGAGAGAGAGAGAGAGAGAGAGAGAGAGACGCCCGCGGAGAGAGAGACGCCCGAGAGAGAGAGAGAGAGAGAGAGAGAGAGAGAGATGCCCGCGGAGAGAGAGACGCCCGCAGAGAGAGAGACGCCCGAGAGAGAGAGAGAGAGAGAGAGAGAGAGAGAGAGAGAGAGAGAGAGAGAGACTCCAGCTCACTGCCGCGGAGAGAATTACATTTGTTTTTCTTGCAGTTTTATTAAAATTAAGTCACTCCTCATCTCCAGTAGGCAAAAAAATGCAACATTATCGCCACTCACCTGTCCTGATGGTCTGCCCAATTCTCAAAATCTGCATGTTTGGTTAGAAGGCTTACTTCTTTGATATTCCGTTTAACTTTCGACATTATCCTGGATGCATCTATTTGTGCCTGCAGAGTGCAGAGTGCAGTGCAGCCACGCTCCAAATGGTAAATGCAAGAATAGCATGCGTATTACGAGTAGGGTATATCTGCAGTGATAGATTTATGCTATTGTCTATTATGGTGAATTAGTGCGCAAATCATTAATCATACATCAAAATAGCCTAAGTTTATTATTATACACGATGATTGTAACTGAGGGGTTACAAAACCCTGACTGTATTAAAGATTGTGATAGATTAAACCACTGCTAGTTATGTACTTTAATTACTGGCCAGACAGTACATCTAATATATGGCAGACACTCATAATAACACAGCACTGACAAAGAAATATCATTTGAGGGTATTTATTATTATGCAGTAAATGTTACAGATATGAGAATTAGGGTCGCGCTTGTATGGCGAAGAATATGCATAAGTCAGTCAGTAGCATAAGTCAATGGGAATAGAATAATTCCTACGATGGGGTACTAGGCTAACGCCGCCTGGCGTAGGATGGCAATTATATGGGGGAAACGCTGGTACCGCTGGAGACAATGGGTTCCTCCCAGAGTTGTAAGCTCTGGAAGAGAGAGGAATGTTCGGATACTCAGTCTGATCAATTGAAGAAGAAGGGGATTCACGTACAGAAGCCAGTCCTTGTAATCCAAAGCTCAGCATCAAAAGCAATAACTGTAATCCAATTGCCCGATAGCAATGAGGATAGCCAGCTAGCCTCGGTCCATGAGGCCAGCCCGAATGTAGACCCTCAGGGTGGTTAAATCCAAACGACAGTGGAGATTAAAGGCACTAAAAAACAAATTACAAACATCTCAAAACAAGCTAGTCAGACTACTACTTGACCTGACTCCTAGAACCCACCTCACCCCTGCCCACTTTGACAACCTAGGATGGCTTAGAGTAGACGACAGAGTACAGCAACTTGCAATGGGCCTGGTCTACAAGATACACTACGCGACCAAGGTACCCATGTACATGTCAAAATACTTCCCAAAGGTCAGTGAATACCACGATCACAACACCAGAGGGAGCTCCACAAATCATGTAAAACCCAGATTCGGCTCAAACAAGGGACTAAACACGTTTCGCAATTATGCCACATCAATGTGGAACGCCCTGCCTAAAGCTGTAAAGGAATGTGAATCACTACCCACCTTCAAAAACACTCTCAAAAAACACCTACGTGAGACTGCAATTCGAAACTGGCCCCTACAAATGTCCTAACCTAGTTGTACAGTAAATGACCAAGTAAGGCTTTGTCAATATTCCAATGTACAGTGTAAAATGTGTGTGTGTCCCCTACCCAACCCCCCCCCCCCCCACCTCCAATGTACAGCCCTCACCCAACCCACCCAACCCCACCCCACCAACCTCCTCCAATGTACAGTTTCTACGCCAAATGTATATACACTCCTTTTCTGGACACTTTTGTATCACAAACAGTACTGTATTTGCAAATCTGATATGTCATAAATGTATAGATGTAGCAGTACTGTCTATCTGTATGTCATGTATGTCATATATGTTATGATGAATTGAAAATGGGGGACCCTGGTGGAAACAAGACGAAAGTCTTTCTCTGGTCTGCATCCCCTTAACAATTGTATGTATTGAGATGTACTGTACTGTACCCATTCTGCAATCTGTTAATAAACTTTTCAATCAATCAATCAATCAAACGATGCTCTTCTCCAAGGGTACATTCCACAATCAATATAATCCAACCAATACTGGTTCTGCAATCGCCGCCGTCGGTTCTCATGTGCACATGTCCAGTAGGTTCTCCGACTAGGCCTCCTCGTGTGCTGGCACCAATGTATTTAGTCCACGCGCACTGGCTAAGGTCCACTAGCTAAACGAACGAACTGCTGGGTAATGCTGCACACGAACGAACTGCTGTTGGCACGATACACAATAATTAACGCCTCTTTACTTCACATTAAGCTAAGTCGAACTTGACGTTACTGCATTAAATCTGACACTTTTACTATTCACTTCGCACGTGGTTCTCAACGCTCTGTTAGACGAACTGCTTCTCACTACATGACTGGATGAACGAACTTGATGAACAGCTACTGTTCGCACCTGCCGCCGTATATATACTTAAGTGGCTATCTAGTGCCGAAACCTAACCACTTGCCCGGAATCAATGCGCTGCCAAGGGCATGTCCCGACTAGCCCAGACTCGCCCTTGAACCTGACTTTGGGGGCTTGCGGTCTGGCGCCGCTAGCGTTATCCAATAAGGAAAGCGAATATTACTATGATTCAAACGCAGGCTTAAAGGGATATAACGTGTATATATAAATAATATACAAGGTATATAAAACAATAAACGTAGATTCTCAGCTTTAATCTGGCCCTTCACAACAATGATGATACAGAAAATTACAGAAACATGAGAAATGCATGGCAAAAATAGCATTTATTTTCAGTAATTTAGAGACCCCGCAAAAATTCACAAATCATTTTTCAGGGGAGCTGATGTCTGATCTAGGGGAGCCAATGGCTCACCCAGCTTACCCATGGTTCGCACCCTGGATGTAGCAGTACTGTCTATCTGTATGTCATGTATGTCATATATGTTATGATGCATTGAAAATGGGGGACCCTGATGTAAACAAGACATGTCTTTCTCTGGTCTGCATCCCCTTAACAATTGTGTATATTGAGCTGTACTGTATTGTACCCATTCTGCAATTTGTTAATAAAATGTTCAATCAATCAATCAATCAAATAACAACCGGTAACTTCACTATGCTTCTTAAACAACATGTAGCAGTACTGTCTATCTGTATGTCATGTATGTCATATATGATGCATTGAAAATGGGGGACCCTGATGTAAACAAGACGAAAGTCTTTCTCTGGTCTGCATCCCCTTAACAATTGTGTGTATTGAGCTGTACTGTATTGTACCCATTCTGCAATCTGTTAATACAAATTTCAATCAATCAATCAATCAATCAATCAATCAATCAATCAATCAATCAATCAATCAATCAAATAACAACCGGTAACTTCACTGTGCTTCTTAAACAATGATTGGTGTAAATCGTGTCGGTGCCCGCGGCTTTACATATTCGAGGTAACATCATACATGTACATAGATCAAAATGTACAATGATAAGTTCGTTTTCGTCAATGTCAGCATGTCTTTTTTCCTTCTCCGGCTTCTCCTGTTGTATAAGTTCACATACTTATTATTCAATGAGACTGCCAGCCAGCTTTTGCGCGACGGACACAGACACAGAGAGCACTCAGCCTCAGAACCTCCCCCGCAATTTATATTTAGTTTTACAATGAGTCATGACAAAACCAATGACATAATCCAACATTGTGTAAACAACTAACATATTCCAGGTGAGTGTATCTTTTTTGAATGAGTCGTTATGACGAAATTAATACATCCATTCATAAAGATTATTGTCCGCCATCTTGGTGTCATTCGGAAAAGACAAATGGCGGATTCATTCGGAAAAAAAGTAATTCGGTTGTGGGCGGGTTCTGGGATCACGTGGACGGAGTGTGTTATACTAAATAACAACCGGCAACTTCACTGTTTCAGCCAATCAGAATCAAGAAATTTGCATGCCATTGTATAAGTGACAATATACAATACTAAAGTACAAAATGCAAGATTTGCACTACCTCTCTACCTCATTTTTGCATTTTGTACTTTAGTTTTGTATATTGTATATTTTGTATAGTGTTTGGCCTTTATTCTTTTTACTGAAGCACAATCTCAGGGGGCTCACACAGAACCAAGCATTTCATTGTAATATACCTTATATGTGACAAATAAAACTAAACTTGCATAGTAGTATAGACATAATAGAATAGTAGGTAGTAATATAGGCAAGGTGGATTCCTTAGTAGCAAAGTGCATAATAGTAAAAGACAGTATACGATTAGTAGTTTTATTTCTTTATTTTTCTTTATTTCAGATACACCTCTGTCTCATTTTTGACGAGAGGTCAAAATGTAAAAACTGGCTTATTTTACCACAACGTGTTTGCTCCATGATAGGGAAGAGGTCTGTGCAAAGTTACAGTATGTTTTACAGTATTGTTTACTATTATTTATATACATATAGAACTGCTCCACATAGATTTTAATATATCATGCTTTAAGTACTGTAGTTTTAATGTAGTTGGTGCTTTTTTTTATATAGTGGTCTTTTTTACTGTAGTTTTAACGAAGCTGGTGTTTTTTTTTATAGTGGTGAGTGTCTATGTATTGTGACTGTATGTTTGTCTTTTAACCACTGCACAAATAATTTGAAGTTGAAGTTTGAAGTATGTCATTTGGCGAAATGGTGGTGCTATTTGGCACACTAATAGATATCAGTGTAGCAACAGAGACAGAGCGCAACGAGTCATACTCTGAAAACCACGCCCTCCAGAGGGGAAACAGTCAGGGGAAAACCTAACAAAACACCCATAGTCAAGTTCCTCCTCCATCGCTCATCAATGACCAGACAGTGGAGAGGGTTGACACATTTAAATTCCTTGGCACCACACATTATGCCACACACTGAGAGGTCAACATCAGCCACATAAATAACAAGGCCCACCAGAGGCTTCACTTTCTGCACGCAGCTTAAAAAGGTTGTGAGCAACCAGGGAGGCGATGGTTTTTACAGAGAGCCACTGTGGGAGAGTGTGTCCTCGCCGTCTCAGTCACAGTGGGGCATGGAAACGCGACCACCCATGAGAGGGCACAGTTGGAACAAGCGCTGTGCACGCAGCGTCCTTAAGATCATTGGTTGTGAGATCATTGGTTCTTCACCATAATATGCCACACGCATCAGATGCAAGGGTGCATAGAGTGATCGTTGACCCCTCCCTTCCCCGCTAGCTCCTCTCTTCAAACCCCTCCCCTCGGGAAGGAGATTTCAGGAGTCCTTAAGTGTAGGGCGTCTCGCCCTGAGGAGCAGCACATGATCTTGAGGCTGTTCGATACTTGAACTCTGACGCACAAGCACTTGTAGCAGCAGAGAGAAAGCATTAGCAAACAGCACTTTAAGAAAAAAGAAAAAAAAGTAGGTCGGTAGCAGCACAAAGCAACACGCACTTTAAAACAAATGTAGTAGCACAGAGCACTTTAAAATGTTTCCCCCCCTAAAATATGATATAATGCAGGCAATTGTGATTATGTATGTTGGTAGCAGTTATTTATACATGTGATAACTGCTGTTCTTCTCTACATTTAATTTACCGGTATCTACTTAATGTCTGTTTTAAATTTTTTTAGAGCTTCACTGAGGAAAATTCCTATCAACTGTGTGTTGACGTGGCCATAAAGTATTGAATCATGAATCTTGAATCGTATCTGATTAACTGGATATCTGGCTTCTTAAAATACACCCATGGGGCCAAGTAATCACACATCAACAGACTGCTACTTTGGCAGGAAAACACTTTATTAAGATTGCTTGTGTTAATACAGTTAATACTGTCATGTCTTCTAGTCCCATCCTCTTCATTCTTCCTTTACTTTTATTCATGTGTCTGCTGCCTATCACTTTCAAATAAGTCATTTGTTTAAATAAGCCAACAAAATATGAATGTGTTTTTTGACACATTTATTGAATCATCATTTGTAATCTGGAAAAGATACATTTGAACGTGTTCTCGCTCATTTACAACAACACAAAATCAATGAACGTGAGGGAAAAGATCGATGCGGTCAGTCGCTGGTGAGAAGCCGGTGAGTAAAGGCTCTAATGACGGTTGTATACTTAACGTCCCTCTCCTGGTCGGCACAGGTACAGTAAGTGCAGGTCTACTTCATCGCCCGCGCAATGAGCCGGCACGCTGCTTTGCACCTACCTGATGAATGTCACTGTGGGGGTGATGTTGTGCTGCAGATATAGACGCCGAAGGGAAGAAAAGCACACACCGTACTTCAGAGTATCAAACTGCATCTATAGAGTCGACGGAAAAATCAGATTCCCGAGTAACAAGACACGTCCTCTCCCACACACCGTGGCATAAAGGCCACCGGTGTTCATTAGGGAGACGGCTCGCCTCTGTACCGCTCTAATGTGACACATGGACAGGGATGTGACAGGTGGGCGTGATGATGCCGGGCTTGTTCGTGTACGGCGAGTTCTGGTGAGACGGTGGACTGGTGACCTTTTCGAACACCCCCACCCTCCATCACTTACATATAGGCTAAGATGTCTGTTTATATAATGGCCATGTCTAGGAATTGTCCATGTACCGTCTATGTGTGTGTGTGTGTGTGTGTGTGTGTGTGTGTGATGCATGCGTCGTGTGCAATGTTCCCCCTAAGGTGCGCCCGTGCGCGCGCGCGCACATGGCAAAACGCTCCCGCGCACATCTGAAATCGGTCGAAAAAAAAAAAAAAAAAAAAATGATTTTTTTTTTTTACTTTTTTTTTTTTTTCAACAAACATGACCATGTTCACGTCTTAAACTCATACTGAGGCCTTAGTTTTGGTTTTAAATTGCATATCATCATTCATTTATTTATTGTCACACAGAGCAGAAGAATTTTGCCAAAACAAACCAATAGTATCCAGCTGCAGAACGGCAGACCAGCCACACTCTCAGACCCAAACGCATTTCCTTTGATTTAATTATACATCAAATGATTTATGTCAAGGATTGCAATGCCTCGCTTGAATGAAGTTAACTTTTCACCTGGATAACATTAACATTGAGGGTGAATGTAATGTGAGAAATTCGGATAAAAAAGAAATATATATATATTATTTTTATTTATTTATTTAATTTTTTTGATCGGATCGGGAAAGATCGGTATCGGTAGATACTCAAAATCACATGATCGGGATTGGATCGGGAGCAAAAAAAATGTATCGGGACATCCCTAACGGTAACCTGTTGCGTGTGACGTTACCAAGAGAAGCCCCGCTTTCAGTGCTTTGTGGGCAGCGCTACTACACACTCACACAGACACACACAACAGATGAGGAAGTGGACTGATCCGACCAGCATTGCTGGCTCCTCACAATGCAAATGCGAAAATGTACATTACAGATGAACTGCAGAGAACATTTCCAATTTATCATCCCGGTCGAGACTAATTGGAAGCGGAGTGCAACGCGTGCAAAGCTTGACCATATGTTTATGTGTCTAATAAAGGTGCTGGCGATCTCAAAGCTCACATGGACACAGCAAAACATTACAAACAAAGCAGTGCAAGGTGAGAGTTTGATGGCAAAGTTGACCAAATTGATTGAAGAATGCAGCTATACAGAGAGAGAAAGAAAATAATTGAAAACTATTTTGATGCCTCAAAATGATGTTTTGGTTTGATAAGATGCTTATGATACAATCATAAGGATTATGTGTGTAATAAATTAGTTTAGTACACTAATTGCAACACATCTGAAACTGCATAGTGCACTTTTAAATTAGTATCTTTGTGAGGTTACTGTTTTATAATTTACATTACATTGAAAAGATAAAGATATATTTTTTAAAGCTGGATTTTCTAATACAGAAGAGGTATTATTTAGAACATTACATCATATTTTTCTTGTTATTTATTTTGTCCAGTAAGACTTGAAAATATATATTATTTTGTCATAGGTTGATTTAGTTATTTTCTTGAGATTTGTCAGATAGATTACTTTAGGCATAATACAGCATGTTGAGTAACTTTGGTTATAGAGAGATATTATTTTGTTATATAAAATAATTTAAACAATAATTTTATATCCATACAGAGGAGGTATACTTTAAATATATTATAATGATAAGGCATCTTTGAGTAAACTTTGATTAAGTATCTTGAGGCTGAAGGCAGAGTGTCCTCTTTAAAAAAAAATCACAATATGGTCACCCTTGAAGTCGCATTATAATTCACTTAATAAAATAATGACTAGTCAGCCTCCTAAAAAGACAAAAGTTAGTGACACGACTCACACCGCCGCCGCCAAAGTAAGGACTATGCTCTGTATCGTCAATCAATGGTCAAATAAATATTAGATTAAGGAATATATATGCCTTTTTTGTATTATTTCTCTGTGTATCAGCAAAATGTATATATTTTTATGTTAGACATTAAGGGAAATTAAGATTCTCAGATTTTTTACAAACCGCCGCTTATCAACTAACCGGTTAATCGGCAGGTGACGTATGTTGCTCAGTAGTTGCTGATGTCTGCTCAGGAGGTTTGAGTGTTTGCTCAGATCAAAAAATAATTAGAGGGAACATTGGTCGTGTGTATGGCTAACATTGGCTGTATGTAGGCCTATGTATAGAAATGTAACACTATACAGGATAAGAATGTGTGTGTTGTGTAACACATACATGATGAGATGAGATACACTATATGTACATATACAGTACATATACAGTATATATATACATACAACACACATCATATGATGATTCAACTATTCTGAATAGTCTCTTATGATATCGTGGGGTCTAAAATGTCCACAGTATGTGTAGGTGTAGATACCTTTGTGCGGCAGCTGGCTTCCATCTTGTGAGGTTATCTGTCATGCACTTGTGCCCCGAAACACAGCGGCCTGCACCAATCAGCGTCCTTTGAGGAACTAACAGCGGCTATGTCCAACGATATTTTGCCAAGTATTTCAAGTGCCGGCCCTATTCCAAACAGTTTTCAAAAGGCGACATCCCAGATGGTTCTGTGTAAGAGATGGTAAGATGGTTCTGGCAGGTCAGGTTAGACACATAGTAGCGTGGCATAGACGTTGTGAAGTGGAATCAGTGAGAGTGGGTATAGGTGGTCAGGAGAGGTGTTTCAGGGATACCTAGGATTTCCTGTTGGGCATCACAGGCCTGATCCAATGAAACATTCATGATTTGAGGTGCCTAGTTGTGACATACTCCACTCCTTCCCTCTGTCTTCCAAACCAGCATCTTGTGTAAATCCTCACCCTAGATTACAGCACAAACAATAGTTTTATCTAATCACGTGCGTTGGGAAATATTTGCAGTTGATTTGAGAAAAAAAAAAAAAATCTTAAAAAAAAACAAATAAAAATACATTTTACATATTTCTGGCTGCTTATTTCTGCTTTATTAGAAAGTAAAGTGTAACAGGAGACATGTCTAAATGAGAGAGGGAGTGACAAGGGATAAAAGTAATTTGCCAGTTTCAGTTAGGTAGCGAGTATAGGTTGGGCACCAGTGCAAAAAAAACTGTCAATATACACACATACTGTACGTGTGTACATGGCCACTACGCACGCGCACACACACACACACACACACACACACACACACACACACACACACAAACGGTCGTGTGGTTGGCCTAAACAGCTCATTAAACCATTACTGTAATGACGCCCAGAAGGTGTCAGCTTTGCTTCTGCAGGTTGCCCATCAACCCTTTCATTAATGACCATTTTCTGTTGCCACCTGTTACAGATGTGCAGGAAATAGCAAGCAAGCAGCAGTTCAGTTCATTTAGGCTAGTGTGGAGTGTGACAGTAATGCAATATGACAACGGCAAACTCTGTCTCCCTTTGATGTCTGTGGTTCTCTTTATATGGCGGGTAAACCATTGTAAATGCACACATAAAGTAATAGCAAAGACTTGCCTCACGCAATGAAAAAAAAATTCCATTTGAGCAACACAGAAAGGCTTTACATAATCTAGCGCTAAAATATTGGTTTTAGTTCAGAAGTTGAGCACAGGATTTAACATGTCATGTGTTACAGATACTGGAAAATCACACATATTATGATTGGTCGTTTTACACATCTTGAATAATGGTTGGTAAGAGTGGCAGAATTGGATAATAACACCATTCAAAGTACCTGTAGACATGTTTGATTTAATTTAATATTCTATGCATTGTGGAGATAACGTAATAAGAAAACAAGTGTCTTAAAGCATTCAGAATACTGAGTTTATGTGAATAATCCAGTAGGTTACATTACCGATCAAAGCACAAAGGTTGTACCGGTAGATGACACTTTGAAAGCACGCAGCCCGGCCAACCTTGCTACTGCCAAATGTGTCCATTCTGCAACCAGGAGTTTGGCAACCTTTCCTTCCACGCTGGATCTGAGCAGAAATGGGTGATTGTAAAGAGGCCTTTGAAGCTAATTAAATGGTGCCATGCTTTGCAGAGGGCACAGCTGCAGGCTTGGTTGGTCTGAGCAGGAGGAAGTTTGGGAGTTGCCGCGATCGCATCCATCTCCATCCTTGTCAATTACGCCAGTGGCAGGCTGGATGTCTTCATCTCCAATGTGGGCACCATCTCAAAGTACTTCCCAAAGTCGCCGTAATCCAATTATATTCTGGCATCCACTACGATGCGGCCCATTAGAAAAGGTTTAATCGATGTGAGGTCTTCATTAAAACAATGTATGAATATTCATCACAGTGCTCTCAAGCCAATCGTTTGGTGAACCAGCACCTGTGGAGCCATAACGTGGCCTCTCTGTATTCCAAAAGTAACCCTTGTAACTAGACGGTAATATAAAGCATCCTCTACCTCCCACACTGTAAGCCTGTTTAGAGCTGCATGGGTTAGCAGAAAGTGTCTATAAAGGCGGAGGGAGACTTGTGGGTACCCACAGATAGCTTGAGGTGAGAGACCCCTTTGAAAATGGCCCTGCCAGTTTTTCCCCTTTGGAGCATTATTTAGCCCCTTCCCGACAGCCTACAGTAACATGACACGGTTGGTACAAATGGATTCTTAAGGTCGTCTAGTTTCATATGATATCAGTATCTTCACTCTATAGCCTTAAAACAGACAGTAATGTCGCCTGGAGGCTCATGCGGGTCTCTGAGTTTTCTTTTTGTTTTTTATGCTATTCAGAATTTCACATTATATATATATTATAATAACTAGACGGCAATATAAAGCATAGTCTACCCCAGAGGTTCTCTAACTATGGGTCGCGACCCAAAGTGGGGTCATGGGTAGGTGACAGCGCATTGGCAAGTAAAAACAAAAATATATATATCTTTTTTTAATATATATTCTGGAAACATATTTTGGCTAAATATGCCTCGTTTTATAAATGTGTGTTGATGACATAGTGCTGTAATAAATTTTTCTAATAAATATGCATGATCAAGTTCAACAACGTGTGCTTTTATTTTGATATTCCTTAATCCACGTTGAAATTACACGATACATTAACCCTTTTACTACCACACTACAGACGGTTAACCTTTCACTACCACACTACAGACGGTTAACCTTTCACTACCACACGTGGTAGTGAAA
Organism: Notolepis coatsorum; assembly: GCF_963971535.1. Classification (NCBI taxonomy): domain Eukaryota; kingdom Metazoa; phylum Chordata; class Actinopteri; order Aulopiformes; family Paralepididae; genus Notolepis; species Notolepis coatsorum. Next base: position 54,749,873 of record NC_140176.1, on the reverse strand, counting down.
GGGTTAACCTTCTGTAGTGTGGTAGTGAAAGGGTTAACCTTCTGTATCGTCGCAGTGAACGGGTTAACCATTTGGTAGTGCGGTAGTGAAAGGGTTAACTCATTCAGCGCCAGCTATTATCCTCATCCTGTAGTCAATGGGCCACTCTAAAAGAGGCATTTTCACTGTGCGTCACAATGTTTGCAGAGCTATATCTATATTCTATATTATAGCTATGGAGACAATACTATGGCTCATTTGACAGTCACTATCTCTCGTCCAACATGTAAAAAATAGTAAATCTTTTCATGTATACGTTTGCGTGTTATCCCGTGGTGAATATTGTATAGTTTCAGAGTGCTCCAGGCTAATTCCTGGAAGCTGAGTTATAGAGTGCTATGTGAATTTTGCTAAAGTCGTTCGTGTTGCTCGTCTGGACACGTTACTATTTCCAAATCAAAGGTATATAATAGGTATTATGTTTCATCATGAATGCATCAAAGGAGGGGGGGTCGTTTCTTGATGCTCTGATCATCAGCAACGGCATACGTTTTGAATATACGTTGATTGTTGCGATCGATGTGAAATCATTGTTGGATCAAAGTAGGATTGGTGTCATATAGTCCTTACCTTTACTAGGAGGTATCCCAAAATGAATAATCCAATTTTCTGATCGCGATTTCCAGTATTGATGTCCATCGGGTCCCTGACATGAAATGGCACAGAATATGCATCAAGTGTGCTTTACGCGTTCCAAGTTGCTTGAATGAACCGTTTCACTTGCCCAGGTCCAAATTCTCACACAGTGTGAAATAAGGTTTCAAAGGGTAGGCGATACTGCCACCTAGCAGGATTCGGTCGGCATTGCACTCTCGAGGTCTCAGAATGAGTTCCAATGGTAACACCGAGGTCCGTGAGAGTGTATAGGATATTAAAATCAGGGTGCGAACCATGGGAGAGCTAGGGGAGCCAGCCTAGATGAGACATCAGCTCCCCTGAAAACATGATTTGTGAATTTTTGGGGGGTCTCTAAAATACTGACAATAAATGCTATTTTTGCCATGCATTTCAAATTGTTCTGTAATGTTCTGTATCGTCATCATCGTGTATAAGGTGTAAAATTAGGCTATTTTGATGTATGATTCATGATTTGCGCACTAATTCACCGTAATAGACAAAGCATAAATCGATAGGGTTGCGGCACTGCAGATATACCCTACTCATAATAGATGGCAACATGCATGCTATTCTTGCGTTTACCATTCGGAGAGTGGCGGCGCTGCAGCCTGCAGGCACAAATCAAACTTCACCCGCCGTTTTAAAAGAAAAAAAATACAGGTATTCAGGATAATGTCGAAAGTTAAACAAAATATCAAAGAAGTAAGCCTTCTAACCAATTTTGGTTTACAAAGAAGGCGAAGCAGCTAATCGACTCGACTGAGCAGGAGCCGGTAGGAGCATCTACTTCTTCAATCGCAGACAATTTTTAATTGACTGCTGGCGAAGCTAACAACGCTACACCTGCTGCGGGGACTACTTCTGTGACATGCATATTTTGAGAATTGGGCAGATCTTCACCATCAGGTGGGTGGCGAGTAATTTTAATACTGTAAAAGCAGTCTGGAATAACTACCCTGCTTTAGCGCGCCACTTTAAAACAGCAAGTGAGGACGCATCTCGCAGGCAGCTGATCCCAGGTCTTTGTGGTCGCTTCTGTGTTAAGGTAAGACCTACTTTTCCTAATTACAGTAACTGTATTATTATCATTATTGCTAATTTATAAAATGTCTATCGTATGATTGTTGTGCGTTGGTTACATGCGCAGCTGCGCTTGTCTCGTGTGTGGGTGCGTCACTCTTTGAGTACTGACCAGGGTGCCACTGCTGACTGGTGTGATAATGTTGCATTTGCCTACTATAATAATGTTAGACTCGATGTGTTTGGTCATGGACTTGTTGTTCGGTATTGGTTCATCCGTGTGTTTATGTGTAAATAGGACTGTTGTGTGAATTTTAAGGTTAATCTGAGCATGTGTATTTCAATATGTGCGTCTTCATGCAGACACCTGTGTGGTGTGGACTATGTGTGGTTCTGTAACGTTACTCATACCTATAGCCTATGTCAGCAAGCGTCACAGTAAAGTCCTCCCTGTGAGGCACGCGCAGCGCTGCTGACCCCCAGGGGCGGGGCTAGGGGGTGGCTACTTGGGCTCAAGCCCCGAATGTTTTCTGAAAAGCCCTGAATCTATTAAAAATCATCATTGTTACATGAAAATATGTTTGCACCAGATTTAGCAGAAGCTAATTTCCATCTGTAGTCTATCCAGCTGCTAACTGTATTTGAGTGATTTAAGTCTTGGTGTTATGGTAGACTCAGACCTAAGCTTTAAATCACAATCAACAAGTTGACAAAAACATAATTCTTCCACCTTAGAAACATAGCTAAAGTACGGCCATTTATAAATCCAAAGGACGCTGAAAACCAGATCCATGCCTTTATCTCAAGCCGACTCGACTACTGTAATGCACTCCTTACCGGCCTCCCGAAAAAATACGATGATAACTATTTTATTGCAATGCACTATTGCATTATTTTATTCTATTTTACTAACTATTTTATTGCACTGCACTATTTTATCAGTGATAATCAAACCGTAAACAAAGACGCATATTAACAATTTCAAGGTGGTGGTATAAGTAAAATTTGGTGTCGAAGTAAAAAGAATCCGTGCCCGCTATCGCGGGCACCTATCTGGGCTAAGCCCCGGATCTACTACAATCCTAAATCCGCCCCTGCTGACCCCCCCCCCCCCCCCCCCCCCCCCCCCAAAAAATACGATGAGCTCCCCCGAAGACCATGGTATGGTTCGCACACTGATTAAAATCGAAAAAAAGAAAAAACTATCAAAAAATGTAATATTAAGTTTTTGGCGCTCAACAGTTGGCGAGCAAACACGTAATATTATGTGATTGGCACTGAAAGTGTTAAGTGTGGGGTCGCCAAAAAAACTCCTAAATAATGGGGTTGTGGAATAAAAAAGTTTGAGAACCCTTGGTCTACCCCCTGCACCGTTTGCTTGGCTGGTGCTACTTTACAGCTGCGCTGAACACAAAAGGAACATGATTTAGTCCGTGAGAACGAGGGCTTTAGACTCCAGAATGGCCTCACTTAAGACGTTCCCGCACTGACTCTCGCCAGTAAACAACTAATTGCCCTGTAATACTGAAATTAGTTCTCTCGGCGGAGAATAAACAAACACGTCTGGGCTTTGTATCCATTACGGTGTCTTCATTTTACCAAGACAGACCGCACGTACGGCAGCCTTCTAAACTCGGCTTACTTTTTAAGGAAGCCGCAGCTGAGGCGGCTCACCCGAAGCAATTTCGACTTGTTTGTCTGATGTATTACAAGGGCGCTACATACAGACCACATGCATAAATAGCGGAGCCCATTATAAAGGCACCCAAGTGAGACAATTCCACAGGGCTCGTGTGATTCAGCAGCCTCATGTCAAAGGATTTTGAAGAAATGTACCATGATATATTCACGTTTCTTCACTAGACTACACAGCGCCATTCTTTTGTGTCTTTTTATGCGAGCTGTGTTTGTATATCGGTCCTATCAAATATGCACCGTAACGAAAATCCACATTATATGCTATGATATTTCGACGTGTCGACATGGACAGAATAAAGCGGAATCTACTGCAACGTGATTGGCGTCTATTTGCTGCATTAAAATAATGAATCTATTTGACTATTTGAATCAGTGAACTGTTTGCATGTTTTAAATCATTAACCAGAAGACAGCAAGGCCACCCCCACCCCCTCCTCCCCGGAAATGAATTGCGGTAATTCTGTTGTCCGTTCCGTTTCAAATTTACTATCTGGTTGTTAATATGGAAATGCGATGTGGAATCACTTAAGAGTCGACCGATTTGCATTTTCAGACAGATTTCAAATGTCAGACGTAACAAGCTTGACTTGTTAGTTTTAAAATATGGCTCATTATGCAAAATGTGTTTGTTCGAATCTCTCTCTCTCCGATCCATCTTCCCGAAGCTATCACCCTGCTCTCTCTCACTCTGCTGACTCACTGTGCTCAGTGCCAATGCATGTTACTGATTGCATATGAAATCCAGCTTTATATCAGCCTTCAGAAATCTCTCTGAGCGAGGGACCGAAAATTATCACACGGAAGGGATCACCGCTTATGATGACTTTCAAAGACACAGGGCTTTGATGTGTGTTCCTCCATGTGGAGAACCAGACTACTTTCCATTCAAATGACTTCTCCCTCGTGAAGTAACGACTTAGAGACCGAGGAAGGTAGAATGCGAGTTGCGCCATGTGCATGTTGGTGTCTGACCTTTTTAGGAGGGGAACATTGTTTTCAAGTTATCATTTTCGGGGCTTCATTATCGACAACCGCGATCACTTAGATTGATAAGGCATGAGTCGTTTCGTTGGTGATGGAGTAGAAAACCGGGTACCATACTGTATATATCTGTAATCAAATCAATTTGACACCTAAAGGACTGTTCCATTAGCCAGAGATTGCCCGCATCTTTAACACATGGGGCGACAGTGGCTCAGTAGGTAGAGCAGTCGTCTGGTAATCGGAAAGTTCCCAGTTTGACTCCCGCTCCTCCCGGGCAGCGTGTCGAAGTGTCCTTGAGCAAGACACTTAACCCCTAATAGCTCCCGATGAGCAGGTTGGCACCTTGCATGGTTGCCTCTGCCATTTGGTGTGTGAGTGAATGGGTGAATGTGAGGAACAAATTGCAAGGAATGTATAAAAAAAAAAAGAATAACCACTAACATTCTTACTGTCCTATATACCATGCACTCCTCTTACTACACTAGTAATATGTCTTATGTCTATGCACTCAATACTGCAGCACCCATGTATCAGCACTGTTTGATGCACATTGTTACTCAGCTGAAACAGTTGTACCCTTCCTGCTGACTTGTCGTACAGAACTTGTAAGTCCTTTTGGATAAAAGCGTTAGCTAAATGACAAAATGTAAATGTAAAATTGTAAAACGCTTTGGACAAAAGCGCTATATAAATGCACCATTTACCATTTACACATTTTGTGTTCATAGGTGTACGGTGTATGGTGTATGTTTTAGCTAATATCAGCTTACCTTACTAAACGCCATTCAAACTGTTGAAAAGGGGGTACAAAATACTCCACAAGACTTGAAGGTTATTTGAATAGCTAATTCACCCTTCTGAAAACCACTGAGTCGTTTACATTTAGCTAACACTTCGCATTCAGTTGGGGGCATGCCTGTTATCATCTCCCCGGTGCCTCCTGGATTGCTGAACGAATTTGAGCGGCTTGCAGTAACGTTAGCCAACAACATAAAGGTGTGGTGACCTTTGAGTTTCACTGGGCATATTTCACTCCTTTTCAACATCGATAGCAGTGAGAGAGAGAATTAGGATACGGCACCTGTCAACTTATGCAAAACACGCCCCTTTTAGTTTGATTGATTGTAGCCACGCCCCTTTTTGAATTTGGAGCGTTCTGATTGGCCGAGAGGTTTAAGGGGGCGGGACTTAGGGTAGGTTATTTTGAGATGATTTATGACCCCCTAGGGCTTCTCTGATTGGTCTAGGATGTAAGGAGGCGGGACATCCGGTTTTGAGGGCGGGTCATCCGGTTTTCGGAAGGGGAGGAGTTTTTTTTTTATTTTATTTTTTTTTCAAAAAGAGTGTATTCCATGGTTTTACAGAATATGTATTTCTGTATTTCCAAACGTTTTCAGAATATATCATCACAATTAAGTTTTACAAGGTTGAATACATTATGTGTATTCCAAAGTCTTAAGAATTTGTGTATCTTCAGAATAAAAATACAAGATGTGTTTTCTTCAGAAAGTGTATTTATTTCAAATGTGTGTGTGTGTGTGTGTGTTCAGAATATAGTTTCACATCAATCTTCAGAAGGTGTTTAGTGTATTGTCAAAAACCTTGTATTTCTTTTCAGAAAGTGTATTTATTCCGCGCGGAGATGTTTAAGAATCCCCACCCGCGCGCGCGCGCCTGTCTCTATCCGTATAGCGTGTAGGCGATTGCTTGCTGCTGCTGCGGGGGGAAAAGTCGTGCAGTACCGTTATGAATGGCTCAAGACGTGTATGACAGTGTGTGTGTGTGTCGTGTTTTAGTAGAGAGTCTGAAGCAACACTCTTCATTGTGTTGTATTGAGGGCAGTGATGCGCGATGTTGACGGGTGGCTGGTGGTTTTGAGATCGCTCTGCAGCATCCCCCCTGCGGGGGAGTGCAGGTGCTGTAGAGCGATCTCAAAACAACAACACAGCTTTTTTAGAATGAAAGTGTAAGGTCTGTCGAGATAAGATATCTCTCTATGTCAGAAAAGCCGTTTAATGGGCCAGCGACTTCCCCATTGTGTGTGTGTGTGTGTGTGTGTGTGTGTGTGTGTGTGTGTGTGTGTGTTTTTCAAAACGGCTACCTGTTGTAGACTGAACGACGTCTTACAGTATAAGGTATAAAGAAAATACGTTTTCAAAAGTAGGAAGGCCTAAAAAAAAAGAGGAAGTAATACCCCCTGTATAAATGATACCATGGTCCTATAACCATTTTTGTATCTTTTTTGAAAAACAAAAGACATCCAAAATACCTACGATGGCTGTATATCACGATAACAACGGTACGACAGCTCGCATGGCGTTTTAAATGATTCCTGATAAAGCCTTTTATAAATCATGATTATAACTCTATATTATTTTTAAACATCGATCTCTACCTTACAGAAAACCAGGGGGAATACGCAGACATATTAATACCACTTGGTAAGTACCTTAAAGTATTATTCAATATACAAAATATCTGGATGGTTTGATTTTTATAAAAATGTGACTTATTTTACGTTTTTTTTTTTCTAAAAAAAGTAAATCCAATAGATGCCGATATCATCTGGGGATCATATGCAAATGGTGTGTTTTTTTTTAATACATTTTATATAACACTAAAATATTAATGTGATTTTTTACTTGAAATAAAAACCCATCTTTATAATTTTTTTTACAGACGGAAGCGTGTGGTTGAATCTAATCGACGAGGTGGCAGAGTTGGAGGAGGAGGTGCTGGTGAAGGAGGTGTTGGTGGAGGTGTTGGTGGAGGAGGAGGAGGAGGAGGAGGAGGAGGAGGAGGAGGAGGAGGAGGAGGAGGAGGAGGAGGAGGAGGAGGAGGAAGAGCTGGTGTGCAAACCGGCTACGTCGCCTGGATTGAATCATCTAAATCAGGAAGATTATACGGACGTCTGGGGCTTTGAAGCATTGGCCGAGATTACCGTCCTCGATAATACAGGTACGTGTGTGTGTGTGTGTGTGTGTGTGTGTGTGTGTGTGTGTGTGTGTTAAGATTATAGTATTCTAAAACTTTCTCGTTTCTACACAGCCTCCACTATCGAGGATGATGATTTAACGCCCGCGGAACTGCAGGAGGTGAATCTCATGGATCAACAAGCCATCGAGCAACAAGCCATCGAGCAACAAGACGTCGAGGAGGTCGCCCCCCACCACCACCACCACCACCACCACCACCACCACCACCACCACCACCACCACAAACCGGAGGCCTACCGTCGACAACATCACAGGACCCTTGAAACGCAGTACTCCCTGAAATACAAACGTACAGTACTATCAGGCTATGCAAGACTCCATGGTGCTATGCCCTAATGCCATGTGTATCAGAAATGCAGATATCATTGATTGTAACTAATTAACTTGAGGAGGGAGTCGCTTTTTTTATTTTATTTTTTATTTTAAATAACTAATCATGGAGGAAAATTTAAACGGTGTTAATATACTGGACTGCTCAATGCCTGATATGGAAGAGCTTGAAGCCTTTTTGTTCTCTAATAACTCTAACGAATGGTTATCAGACACTCGTGATTATAATAAGTCAATAGAAATGCTTGACGCGCTTAGAGCCAGAGTTGATGACTATACAAACCCCCAACTGCTATACAACATAGATTTAGAAAGCGTCAATCGTGATTATAATAAGTCAATAGAAATGCTTAACAATCTTACACGTTTAAATACCCAAACGTCTCTCGAAAACGTTGCCTTGAGCACAGCTATAAATGCAGCACAGGATAGTATTCTGGCCTTACAATCCGATACATCGCTCGAAAATGATACCTTATCAAGCGATTTACTTGAGACAGAGGCTAGTATGCTGTGCAGAAATACCTACGATGATGATGACAATGAACCTGAAGATTCTGCGGAAATGGAGGAGTTATTTGTAGAATTAGATGAAATGCATGCATCGTTAGCGAGCCCCATAGCATCTACCTCAAACGCTGAGAATCCTACTATCCAAACTGGTAGAGGTGGCGCTACAATACATAATCGCGGACGCTATAATAACCTAGAACTGAGAGAACATTTTAACTTAAAACCCACGAAAGGACCCCCCGACTTCATTGCATTCCATAATAATATTACGGACACCGTGGAACGTCTTCTGACTAGAATTGAACACTTAACAACCGACGGTGATGTCATACAGGTATCTTTAATGGGTGAGACTATGCCAGAAACGGTTTATAGAAAACTCACTAAAGGTCGTGATGATCTTGAGAATTTCTACCTGATACTCGAACAGATAGTGCAATCAAATCATGCAATACTCGCTGATCCAACCTTACATCTGATGGCACAGATCATACAAGTGCCTAGGGGTGAAGGTGGTGCCAGAAGAAAAATAGATGAGTTGTTAGACAGCGAAATTTTAGCCAAGAAACGTTGTTACTTAAACATCATAATAAATCCCGATGATCAACAGTGTTTTGCAACGAGCGTTGCGCTACTATTAGATCCATCTATAAATCAAGATACTGCCTACCAGAGAGGTAATGCTTTACAAACACTTGCAGATCTTCCTGAAGGAGGTGTGAGTTTCACCGATATACAACGCTTCGAGAGGGTTTTAAATCGTTCAATAATAGTATTCTTTCGAGATGATAAAGGTTTCTCGCATTATAATTCAGGGTATGTAGGAACGGAGCCAACTTTACATCTTCTCCTACATTCTGAGCATTACTACGGCATAACAAGACTACAGGCTTTTCTAGGCACACCGTACGTTTGTCCGGGGTGTTATGCGGGTTACACACGTAAAGGTGCACACTCATGTAAGACTACTTGTTCCATATGTCACCACGTTGATTGTCATACAAAGCCTAAAAAGCTACGGAAATGTAAAAATTGCAATAGGATTTGTCAATCATCTTTCTGTTATGAGCAACATAAAGCAAGTCGTCCTACCACGCTAAAACAGCGATCTGTTTGCGACGCTAATAAAAAATGTGAAAAATGTGGTGCGCTCGTCTACATTGCAGCCTTGAAACCTAAAAAACACGTGTGCAGGACGGCTAGCTGTTACACCTGTAAGGATCCTTTACCTAACGAGATAGCCAAACGGGATCATAAATGTTATTTCAAAACATTAACCGTCGAGACTAATCAGCCTCCCAGCTTAGTGTTTTACGATATTGAATCTTATGTCGACTGTAATAATATTCACGTCCCGTACCTCATTTGCTGTCAAAATAATAATCGTAAGGATTGTTGGAGTGGTCCTGACTGCGTCAAGCAGTTTCTTAAACATTTTCGAAAACCTCGCTATGCACGTCACACCTTCATAGCCCATAATAGTCGCGGTTTCGATAGCTATCTAGTTTTAAAACCGATGGTTATGGACGGTTTAACCCCCAATCTGATCACCCAAGGTAGTAAAATCCTATGTTTAAACGATAAGACCTTTCATCAACGTTATATAGACTCCGTCTCCTTTCTACCTATGAAATTAAGTCAAATACCCGTAGCAATGGGGTTTACTGATCAAATGAAAGGGTATTTTCCCCATTCATTCAGTTCTCTAGAAAACCTTAACTACATCGGTAACTATCCGGCACCCGAGTGTTATAACCCTGATGGAATGTTACCGTCAGAAAGAGCGAAATTCTTTCAATGGTACGACGGGGTTAAGACAGGTGTTTTTAATTTTGCGTCAGAAGCTAAACGTTACTGCACCAACGATGTGGATATACTCAGCCGCGGTTGTTTGAAATTTCGGGAGGATTTCATTAAAGAAACAACGGTCGATCCTTTTCACTCTATCACCATAGCCTCGGCATGCTTACGAGTTTTCAAAACACAATATCTAAAACCAAACGTTCTAGCCATACCAGATCCGACCAATTATAAAAATCAGAAATGTTTTTCTAGTGCATCCATACAATGGCTCGAATACATGTCTAAAAAACACGGTATTTCCATAAAACATGCTTTGAATGGTGGCGAGACACATGTAGGCCCCTACTATCTAGATGGATATCAGGACAATGGGATAGAGAAACAGGCTTTCGAATTTTATGGCTGCTTTTTTCACGGGTGTAAAAAATGCTACAAAGCCCACGATCTGAATCCTTTGACCCGTAAACTGTATGGAGAAATGTATACAGATAGTTTAGCTAAGATAGATGATTTAAAATCAACGTACGGCTTGGACACAACCGTTATATGGGAACATGATTGGAATGTTTTGAAAGATACAGACGTAGAACTTCAAGCATTCCTTAAACAATATCCGTACAGTCTGACTGACCAATGCTTTGATCCTAGAGAGGCTTTGTATGGAGGACGGACATCCGCCATTAGATTACGTTATACAACAACAGGTGTTGAGAAAATATCGTATAACGATGTGTGTTCTTTATACCCCCATGTTATGAGTAGTGCAGAGTGTTTTTACCCTACAGGTCACCCCGTTATTATACGCAGTGATTTCAAGGACCTAAACACTTATTTTGGATTGGTCAAAGCCACGATGATCCCACCGAGAGGTTTATTTTTTCCTGTACTACCCTATAGAGGAAACGGTAAACTTCTATTCCCTTTATGCCGAACTTGTGCTCTCGCAAACAATCAGGAAAGTGAATGTCTGCACACTGATGTCGAACGCTCGTTAACAGGTGTATGGATCACCCCCGAGTTAAACAAAGCTATAGAGCTAGGCTATCGCGTAGCTGAAATCCACCAAGTATGGGATTTCCCGGATCGTAGTAGCGATATCTTTGGATCGTACGTTAAAGCTTTCTTGAAAGGCAAGACAGAAGCTAGTGGATACCCCGCTGACGTGATCACCGAGGCCGAAAAAGATCTATACATAACCGAATACCATAACCGTGAGGGGGTATTGTTAGATAAGGACTCAATCACATCGAACCCCGCTAAAAGGTGTCTGTTCAAATTGATGTTGAATTCTTTTTGGGGTAAATTTGCTCAACGTACCAATTTACCAAACACAGTGCTATTAAGAAACCCCACCGACTTCTTCAAACTTTTATTCTCTGAAGAATATGAGGTCAAATACTTTTCATTCCTTAATGATGACATAGCATTAGTGCAGTGGATTTATACAGAACGACATCTTCTCAGTCAAAGAGATACCAATATTTTCATAGCATCCTTTGTAACAGGTTACGGTCGTCTGCATTTGTATAGTTATCTACATAAACTTGGTGAAAATGTTTTATATCATGACACAGATAGTGTAATTTATAAAACCTCTAAAGATGATGAGAGTTTACCTTTAGGATCCTATTTAGGTGAACTGACTAGCGAGCTACGTCCAGACGAATCCATCATCGATTGGGTAGCATGTGGACCCAAATCATACGCCTATCGTACAAACCAAGATAATGTTGTCTTGAAGGCTAAGGGAATTACGCAGACTTACGATAGCTGCAAAACGGTCTCATTTGGTTCTATGTGTAATTTAGTTGAACAATATCTAAAACGTGACCCGTCAACCCCTGAACACATTCTATTTGCACCCCAATTCCTTATAAACAGATGTAAAAAAGATTTAACTCTTTCTAACGCCAATGTGCTGAAGAAGGTCAGAGTTGTTTACGACAAAAGACGGCTATACTCTGACGGTACGACGAAACCTTTTGGGTATTGAGTGAAAAATGGAGTTTACAGCTGAATATGATTTTGATCCTCGTTTAGAACTACCCATGTCCACAATTATAGCGGGTCCTAGCGGCTGTGGGAAGACCTATCTTGTACAGAAAATATTAGAAAATTGTGATGAATGTTTGTCAAATGTACCAGATAATATCGTATGGATTTATGACTGCTATCAACCTATGTATGATGAACTGTTGAAGACATTAAAAATCACTTTTGTCAAAGGATTGCCAGAATCATTTAACGATGAGACACTATTCCCTAGGAATATGAATCACTTAATTATTCTCGATGATATGGTGTTTTCAGCCGGGGAACATATGGAAGTGGCCAACATTTTTACCCAGTACAGACACCATCGCAAAATGAGTGTGATAATGCTTACACAGAATCTTTTTCAACAAGGTAAACACAACCGTACAATTAGTCTTAACGCAAGCTATTTAATTTTATTTAAAAATCCCAGAGACAGGTTACAACTTTCAGTATTAGCGGGTCAAATGTATCCGGGGGAGAGATCCTTCCTATTGGATAGTTTCAAAGAGGCTACTATACAACCATATTCGTACCTATTAATAGACCTACGACCTCATTGTCCTGATCAGTTGCGACTTAGAACAGGCCTACTACCTCAAGAAGGACCCCCTGTTGTTTACATTAGAAAATAAGGATCATGTCTATTCGTATAAGGGGTCATATGAATATGTTGAAAGCTTTATATAACAGTTCACCCCTCATTCGAAAGCAGATGTTAACTAGGGCTTCACCAGAGTTGTTGAGGTGTGTGTGTGAGATAGCTTTAAATGTTTTGAAAGGGGTTATTCCTCTTAAAAAAGTACACGTACATAAACTGCGTAGAAAAAAGAAGATTCTAAAGCTTTTGGCTAATAACAAAGTTAATTTGTCAAAGAAGAGGAAAAAGCTTATGCAGACTGGCGACGGTTTTTTTCTACCGCTACTAAGCGTAGCCCTTCCATTTTTAACATCTTTATTCCTTAAAAAATAACTAATAAGGATCAACATGCAGAAGATGATTTTAATTCCTAAGAGTCAATGGAACCCTGTCTCTACAAATCCTATTAATATCACTGAGAAAGCGTCAGATAAATTACATTCAGGAATGTATAATATTCTGAACGATATTACAGAGAAAAAGGAACAGGTGCTACCTCCCATTAACAACAATGCATCACGATTACATAATCCGGCTGTTTACGCCTCGGATTCGGATAAATCTAAGAGAATGAATATTCTTCTACACCATTATCTAGGTTTACTCAGACAAAAAGAACATGTTACACCCAAAGTTTTACCTATGACAGTACCGATAGAAGCGGCTGAGGTCAGAACCCTGCAAGATATTGACCAATTAGTCTCTGCACTCCCCGTTAGAAGTCAAATAAAAGCACGTATGATTATGCAACAATTAAAAATTCTACCCACTGAATCATGGAATCTTAAAGGCGAATTTATTAGCGACGGTGTACCTATAAAAGGCTCGCATATGCTTGATTATTTAAAAACGTTAACTAGTAACTCTAAACATTCTGCACCCGGCCCTGGTTATGATTTATTTCTACAAACCTTATCAGAGGTTAATATACCTCTATCATATATTGCAAATAAAGAGGCACAATCCTCTTTGAATTCTCTAAAGAATCAGAATGTCTTTTCAGAAGAAAATTATTACACCCGTAGAAAAAAGCGATGTAATAATAATGATACGGTTACAGATTGGCTCTCTATATGAAATGCATTAATGTTTTGTATTTTTTTTTAATAAAAACAACAACAAAAAAATGAAATACTTTCAACATGTGTCTTTTTTTATTATTTTTGTTACATACATTCATTTAACATTTCATTTAACATTCTTAAACTACAGCAGATTTGTCTATGGTTACCTTTACATTTTAATATACAATTCTTATATTTCATGACATATCGACTAACAAGGAGATCGTTTCTCAGGCTATCGCCAGTATAATGTTTAAATATGATGTCGTTAAGACTGCATCCTCTCGCTCTTTGACATAGAAAATATACACAGTGATGTCCGCAAAAGGCCGAGAGCTCATTCTGCACTCTACGTGTTGAATAATAATAGCATTCTGTAACATTTTCTTGTAGAAATTCAGTAATGTCTGAAGGATATGCTTTAGAGTTGGGGCTGAGTCCGAAGGAATCGAAAAAAACACCCTCTCGTTCGTTATCAAGGCACACAGCGAGCCAATGTACACCAGGTTTATTGCTAGGATCTGTATTAACTATAAAATAAAAAGGTCTAGTCCCTGTATTCTGTAAATTGTTTTTCAACTCATTACAAGGCCAAACACCATGGAAACGAGACCCCAACAAGGATGTACATAACGTGTTTAGTTCTACATTATTCATAGCTTAATAGTAGTCAAGCATAACCTGGCGACGGTCGTTGATTTCGAGAATTGAGTCAAAACACGCATATACGATTAGAGTAGCTGTGGTGTGTAGCGGTTCTTGGAATCTCATCTCCAGCCGTAGATTACCTGTTGAAGCGGGGGATGAAGCTAGACCTTCCTCATCAGGATCTAGATTAAAATAATATAAACCATACCCTGCTAGAAAATCACTTCGATCGAAAATTAATGCTGAATCTTTCAGATGACGACCCGTGGCTGAAAATAAGCTATAATATTCACGAACAGCGTTTCTCTGTGTAAACTGCGGCTGATATGCTTTCGATGGGATCTGTCGACCGTCTTGGCTTAAGGCAGCATACTCTAAATTAAAATGCTGGAAATTGAATGGGTTTCTAATAGGTGTGCCATTATAAGCTTCGTGCTCGACTAAGCCTATTATGACATATTTTGGTAACAACCCTAGAAAGATATTCTCATGAGTTGATACCCGAGAGTTAATAGGGATTGAAAAGGTTTTTACATTAATTCGCGCTAAAGGGTATAAAGCATTTCCCCTTTGTAAAGCCGTAGCATGCCCCAACTGTACAGCGGGGGATACAACAACTTTTTTTACAAATAAGGTAGCACTAATAATATGTAGTTTGAACCCTCCAGCAGCCGCAGACATTATACAGAAATCGTCTTTAGCTCTAGTTAGTTTTATTTTTAAATCCACTTTATTTAACAATAATCTATCACTAGAGAATATATCCGAATGGATTCCACCCAGTAGATGAAACTCTCGCGATAGAGCGCATGCTTGCCCCCTGGTTTTTAAGCCTTTATTTAAACCCGCAGCTCCTAGACGAATATCTTCCATCGCACCGCCTGTATCCTTAGCAAATAAACCAGCTGTAAATTGACTTTTTAAACTATCGGGGGAATAATTCAGTAATGTTTCAATCATAGCTCTATAAGGATGTGTCGAACTAGATTGGCTGATTAAACGATCCTGGACAGTTACATCTACCTGGCTAAAAAAGGTATTTAAAGGATAATTAATTATAGAGACATTCGCGTCGGCAGCCAAGTTACTTCCATCTGTATTTGTAATTTTGGCCTTTAAACATAGTAATGTATTGTTGAGATCCAAGTAACGCTCTCCTTCACCTGTTATATTAAATTCTATAGGTGAGTCTCTAGTTAGAGCAGTTATGGGTGATATTTCGATATAATCACTTTGTTCGATCGATAGCTGTGTGTAAGGGGCTGTAAAAATATCCAACTCCGATCTAGAACACTCTTGGGACCGTTGATGAATCATGGCTCACTTAGAAAATATCCTTTACACGCTTCTTTGTTGGTCTCTTTCTCAGACTAACAACTCTTCTTTTAAAAGGTCTCTTCTTATAAGACAACTTCTTCTTTATAGCTGTCAATCTACAACCAGGGGGTATCCTTCTTTTAGATGACATCGCCGTTCTCAAGGGTCTCAAACCGAAACCGGAACCGTTCTGTTCCCCCATCCTAGTGGTGACCTTCTGTATTACGGTGTCTAAAACCTCTTTACCTATATTTTTAGCAGCTACTTTGATGTGCGGTTTAGCTATGTTAATACCTGTTTTAAGAAAAGGCATAACAAATTTGAATAATCTAGAGAAAATAGACCCTACTCCCCTACCATATTGTACAGGCGCCCCTGCAAATCCCGCTAAGCCGTGTCCCACCTGATTTACATAATAATTAACGAAACGGTTCGGATGTATGTATTGCTCCATAATATCTTTTTTTTTACAAGCCTATCTCCAAAGGTTTAAAATGTAATTTTACTATAACCTTCCCGTACGTATAATTTACCAACTGATCAGTATCTGTCTTGATTTCTATGTGAATCGTATTTATATCTGTTTTAGAAACTTTTGAATAATGAATATGATCGTAATGTATGTTAATAACGTCTCCAAATGAACCTTTAATCTGTACCGTTGATAATAATGGAACATATGAATCCCCTACGAGTTGGTGTTCCGAGAGATTAGAATATATAAATAAATTATATATACCAGATCCCAAATCCACTGGATACGGTGCTTCAAGGTCGGTCAAAGCATACCATTTATTGGGTTTCAAGCCTATAACGTATGATAAACGTGGAGAAAATCTCACTTCATACACACCACTACCCTTAAAAGTACATCTGTTAGTGATCTCGTTATACTGGAGCTCTGCTTTTATATCACCTGTCATGCGTAAAGTATCTGTGATTAGTTTTATTAAAGGCTTGATATATTTATAGTAACCAGTAAATAGTTGATTATTTTTTCAACTATCCTATGAGGATGTTGTTCTATATGTCTGCATTCATAATATGCAAACTCTGGGGGAATATTATACCATGTATGAGGGTAAGTTATTTCAGCCAACCCCACAAGCCATTCACCTTTTAATTGAAGACTTTTAGCCAGATTAATAGTGAAACTCGAAGCCTTATTATTACGGAACACAGACATGCACGCATTGGAAGGCAGCGTGACATAGAAGCCCTCCATAATGCTAATATACAGAGTTATGAGTGCAGTCTTTAAAAAGTATAGGATTATATATATTTTTTATTTATACAGCTCTGAGACTACTCTTTAAGATGTAAGAATTAAATTTAGCAGGCCAACCTTGCCACTTCACAAAGGTATAGAGCAGGCCATTTAGTTTCTTATCACCCAGACACTTCTCAATCATGTATGTTTTGTTCTTTGACTCTACAATCTTCTGCAGCTCCAATTCGTAGAAAACTCCTTTTACAGTTTCACCCGCTTGGTCCTTAATAATATATACAACTGGTTCACGTTTTAAACGCTTCACTATGATAAATGTTTCGAATGTAAACGTTTGCTCATAACGTTTGTCAAAAACAGCTTTATATTGAGCTAAACGCACTGTGTCGCCTAAATCAAACTTAAATCTAGTTTTTTTATGCGTTAGAGGCTGCCTCCCATACAGATTCTGAAACACCTGTAGTATGTTATCTTTATTGACCTCTGAAGGCTTCATTTTAATACTGGAATGAAACGTGTTATTATAACTCTGTACCATATCCGGCAACATATCTATATAACGAAACGTGTTGTTAGCTGTGAAAAATCTCCACATTCTATCCTTCAATGTACGGTTAAGTCGTTCGACAACACTGGCCTTCAATTCACTTCCTGTTGCAAAATGGTGTATGTTATATACATTCATTAGTTTTTGAAAGTGTCTGTTGAAAAATTCTCGACCTTCGTCCGTTTGAATTTTTACAGGCGTTTGACTCTCCTCTAAAACATTAGCGAAGGCTTTTGTAACGGCTAAACCTGTCTTATTTTTTAAAGGCCTTACATAAACCATTTTAGAGAAGACGTCTATGACTGTCATTAAATATTTAAAACCATCATTATACTGACTTAAGTTTTGCATATCGCATAAATCAATTTGAAATTGATAAAGAGGTCGTGGTACGAATACTCTGTTTCTCTTGAAATTTATTCTAGCTGGCTTGTGAAGAGTATAACTATCTTGCTTAGCTAGCCAGTTTTTAATAACATTTATTCCCACTTTAGCTCCTGTGGTAAACTCCACAGCTTTTCTAAGCCTTGCAACACCCCCAAACGACCCTGGATTTGCAGGATCATAATATATTTTAGCTAGTATACCATCCATATTTTCAAAACCACCAACCCCTTTGGATTATAATACAGGAGTGAATAAGTAAACAGGAAACCTTTCTTTTTTTTTTAAAAACACACCGTTTTATTTTCAGGAATAAACAAATTACATTCTGTACACTTTGGGTAATTTCGGCACTGAGGACATGAATAACAGTACTGAATCGTAGACAGCCTCAGTATCAATCTCAGGGTAATCATTGTGAATCTCTTTAGCCATATCCTTGAGACACTGGCTGTTTTTAAAAGATTGAAACTCAAACAACAATCCTTCGCAGATCCCCTGTATTCTTAGTGGGGAAGGGATGGCTAGATTCATTCGTCCTAGGAGACCACTGATGGTAGGAGTCAACTGTCCACTCCACAGCATTGTCATTAGGGCTGGTTCGTTAATCATGTAATACAAAGTAGGTTCAAATAGACATTCATGCTGACGCTGACTCGGGTGCTGTATGCTACAGCCATAGCAATGCTCGATGAGGTGTAGATCGACACAACACTTCAAAACTTCTGTCATAAGTAACTTGATGCAAGCTATCATTTGGTGATCTAGGAATCCAGCTCGTTCATCCACTACGACCGGTAGTACTGTAAGTCTTAGCCCTCTCTCGACTGTTGGCAGATCTTGAGGGAGACCCATCTCCGGTGCGTGTGATACCCATTCATCGTTTTGTGTTGTTGTTATGCCTCCATCCTCTCCATCGGATAAGGTCTCTTGTGATGATTGATCAGGTGTCTCGTAGGTAACCATCGTTGGATAAATGTAGAGTAAGGCAGATTCTGGTACAGCTGACTCCATGTTGTATCCGTTGTTGAAAGATGCCATGCTTAGTCAAGTCAAGTCAAGAGTTTTAAAAGTCCTTTGTAACTTTTTTTCTTTTTAAAGGTTGTTTTTACGCTTGACACTCCCCTTCCAACACCCCCTCCCCATCCCCATCCCCATGGATGACTTCATCCTCAGACTCGGCGTAAGGAAAGAGTTGTCTTTTTAAATGATCCATATCCTGTTGGATTTTTAACATTTCACACGTGATGTTGCCACATGTTTTGAGACAATCTAGCCATGTAGCCACAGGCACTGTAAATAGAACTCTCGAGGGACCCTTTGCATACCGTTTGAAAATGGTCATATCCCCTACCCCAACAACTCCGGGGGTGCTCTGTATAGAGACACTTGCTGTGTAATATACAAGATACCCTTCTACGTCACTGGAACATGTTAACAGTTTAATTAACTGTCCTTCCTGGAGTTTTCTGGCGGCCAAACCGTCTAGCGCCTCAAAAGAATTCTTTTTCACTTGCCAGAATTCTCGTACGCTTAAATAGATCTCCTGTCTTTCTCCGTCGTCTTCGAAGTTCTCAGGGCCCAGTTTGTATATTGCTACTCTATCCAATTTTCCTTCATATTCCAGACACAATATTCCGTCATTCGTTGTCCATGCTTCATTATAAATACACCTTCCATATCTGTAAGGAGCTCTCAATAAGTCCCTAATACGATGTATTCTACCCGATATGTGTATATGCGGTGTACAAATATTGTCAGCCATTGCATCCGTAAGTCTTTCAGTCACGATCAGAAACATATATAGTTTTTTTTTTTCTACATCACGCCCCCATTTATGTCATGTATAATATCACAAACCTTCCAGACGCTAAATGAAACGCCCATTACACCCCCTAAGAATATACTTATAAGGCTTGCGTTTATTAATATCCTAGTGAAACTCTCCATCGATATAATACTCGTTTGATCTTCATCAACGTTGATGTCCATGGTAATAGGGTTTTCCATTCTCTCTAGAGACATCTTCAGCTCACAAGTTTTAACTTTCCTTTAATAAAGGCCTCACATAAATTGCATTATACTTTATACTGTAAGACGTCGTTCAGTCTACAACAGGTAGCCGTTTTGAAAAACACACACACACACACACACACACACACACACACACACACACACACACACACACGCAATGGGGAAGTCGCTGGCCCATTAAACGGCTTTTCTGACATAGAGAGATATCTTATCTCGACAGACCTTACACTTTCATTCTAAAAAAGCTGTGTTGTTGTTTTGAGATCGCTCTACAGCACCTGCACTCCCCCGCAGGGGGGATGCTGCAGAGCGATCTCAAAACCACCAGCCACCCGTCAACATCGCGCATCACTGCCCTCAATACAACACAATGAAGAGTGTTGCTTCAGACTCTCTACTAAAACACGACACACACACACACTGTCATACACGTCTTGAGCCATTCATAACGGTACTGCACGACTTTTCCCCCCGCAGCAGCAGCAAGCAATCGCCTACACGCTATACGGATAGAGACAGGCGCGCGCGCGCGGGTGGGGATTCTTAAACATCTCCGCGCGGAATAAATACACTTTCTGAAAAGAAATACAAGGTTTTTGACAATACACTAAACACCTTCTGAAGATTGATGTGAAACTATATTCTGAACACACACACACACACACACATTTGAAATAAATACACTTTCTGAAGAAAACACATCTTGTATTTTTATTCTGAAGATACACAAATTCTTAAGACTTTGGAATACACATAATGTATTCAACCTTGTAAAACTTAATTGTGATGATATATTCTGAAAACGTTTGGAAATACAGAAATACATATTCTGTAAAACCATGGAATACACTCTTTTTGAAAAAAAAATAAAATAAAAAAAAAACTCCTCCCCTTCCGAAAACCGGATGACCCGCCCTCAAAACCGGATGTCCCGCCTCCTTACATCCTAGACCAATCAGAGAAGCCCTAGGGGGTCATAAATCATCTCAAAATAACCTACCCTAAGTCCCGCCCCCTTAAACCTCTCGGCCAATCAGAACGCTCCAAAAGGGGCGTGGCTACAATCAATCAAACTAAAATGGGCGTGTTTTGCATAAGTTGACAGGTGCCGTATCCTAATTCTCTCTCTGCAGTGTGAAAGATAGGCTGAGATCTACCAAAACATACACTATACACTTCATACACCTATTTATTGCACATGTTTCTAAAACATGAAATTCTAAATCTATCCAATCTCATTATATGATACTCGCCCGCTCTTTTTTGCATCTTGAACGGAAGATAGTTACTGTCAAATGACCATTGTATTGTATCCATACCTATAATATAAAATATAGATGTAGCTCTACAAACAACGTGACACACAGTGAAACTATGTAATGGAAAGCTGGCCCAGCTATAGCTAGATGGGGAAATCGAATGGCCCTGAATGTGTTAATGTTACCTAAATGTCATAGGTGAATTGTATAGAAACAACTCACCAAAATGTACTATTGCACAACTGACTTGACAAAAAAATCTACCATGCCCTACCTACTATAATTAACAACAGCCGCCACTGTTACAAGTATGTATTGCTCCTATGTCTGCCCATTGCGAACACGGGAGCTCTCTCACCCCTGTCCCTGTCTCTCTGGTCCCGCCCCGTGGGGCCTGTCAAGGTGGTGTGATCCTCCCTGCGCCGTCCTTGATGTGGCAATTCAGCATCGACAGCAGTTCTGACTACCACAGGCGCGATGGATCCACTCTACATCTCCCTCAGTTTTCCTATGCTTTTTTTTTTGTCCTTAGCTCTATTTATTGTTGGCTATTGTTACCATGTGTATATATATCACCGACATATAAATTGGGGGATCCCCTTTGAACAGCCGATCTGTGGTTTCTTTCCTCCACGCCGCCTGTGGTGCTTTTCCCCCCCTATTGCTAGGTTTTTAGTGAGTCGTTCCTTATCTTCATTGGGGAAAGTCTGCTAGTGTTGCATATTTGGATTTTATGGTGGCTTTTGATCTTTTGTGATTGTGATGTTTCTTCTTGACTTGTACAAGAAGACTTTGTACAGCCCATAGGGGCTATTCCATGTGATCTCGGGTTATACAAATACATTTTATTTTATTTTATTTGACATGTAATTTTGTTGAACAGGAACAATCTCTGGTGATGGTGAGGAGTCAAAATTATGCTGGTACTGTTCTTTAAGTGGTGGTGTGTGTACTTCCCCTCGATATGGACCAGCTACCAGGTCTACATCACAGTTGTCCACAAATGTGCATATTCACAGTGACGCTCGTCAGTGGCGTTGCGCAATATGTCGGGGCCCCCCCCGCATGGCAGACCACTCCCCTAAATCAATAATAAAGTGAGAAAGTTTTGCACGCTCTGGCAAGGTCCATCCCATTACAGCCGACCCTAATGTCGAGCTCATCCTCCGCCTATGCAGGCTCTGACACTACTTGCAGTTTCAGTAAATCCTTGCAATTACAATGACCCATAATCTCGTGCCATGTCATATCGTGACTGTCCCGCTACAACACACATCATTATTATCATCACACTGGACATCACGGCCACTTAAACCATGTACTAAAACATTTACGGATTAGATTCCAGTTCCAATGTAACCTGTAGGCTACTCGTACTGGTTATGGCAAATAAAACGTTATATTCTTCTAACCTGTCTCGGGTCTCGGCGGCTGTAGCGTGGCTGGGCGCCTGGCTGGGCTGTCCGTCTGCCTGGACCGGCGTGTTGATAGCGGTGGACGCGGCGTGGCGGCCGGCCTGGGGGGGGGAGCTTACTGCGCGAGATGCATCCAGCTGCAGCCCCGCAGAACCATACTGGGCTCCACTGTCTGCGCCCTGTTCGCGCACGTTACGGAATCTAAGAGGATAGTCTACAGTGGGGGCGGGCCCCCTAAGCTCCGGGGCCCCCCCACACTGCGGGGGTTGCGGGGGCCTCCGCTACGCCACTGACGCTTGTGCAATTTCCAGTGGACACAATGACATTTCCGGGTGTCAGATTACGAGTGCTAATTAAAATGATGCTTGCTCAAGCTATTCCCTTGAGACAATAGGCAAACATCCACTTCACAAGCGAAGTGGGCAAGTGAAACAAATGACCCCTTAGAGAGATTCACCATAGCCCCATGTCTTTCTTTTGGGGGGGGGGGGGGGCAGTCTTTAGGGAGAGATATAGCAGGTCAACAGTATAGTATTAGTGCCTATTTACATTTAGAAAACAAGTATAAGTGCATAAGGCCATAGAACATTAATTGTGTGTGTGGGGGGGGGGGGGGGGTCAATTGCAGGGAGATATTGGTCAAATTATGTATTGGACCAAATGTATGTATTTTGAGTGTTTATAGTTGAAACCTATAAATTCAGTCTGGTGTTTTTGTTCTGCTGTGATCACTTCTTCCTCTAACAGAATTGGCAAGGAAACGCCTTAAAGCCATCCAGAGACACATGTGGGAGGGGGGGGATTAGTGCTAGCACCAAGAACAGAGGTCCACACACTAACAAGCATTTCTTAAAACATGAGGATGTGCGATGAGTAGATGTTTTACCCAGTGTGGCGAGCCTACTGGCCTGTATAATTAGCTCTTTTGTCATTCTCAGCTCTTTGTTGTGTGTTTTTACAGTATGAGTTACATAAATAGTTTTTTTTGGGGGGGATACAAAAGCCTCTGTTCCCCTCCTTCCTTTAATGGAAACCCTGTGTGGGGATTTAACTCAAAGTTAAACTGTACGACTTTATACAATGGCATGCACATTTCTCGATTCTGATTGGCTGAAACAGTCAAGTTACACGTGGGTATTTGTCATAACCCCACGCTCTTGGTCCCAGGACCCGCCCACAACCGAATTACTATCAATCCGCCGTGCAAGTTTTTAGAAGTGAAAGCAAGATGGCGGACAGTAAACGTTATGAAAGGTGTTGATAGGGTCATAAAGACTAAATGAAAAACGATTCTGTCACGGCGAATGTGTTAGTTTCTTACACAATGTTGGATTATGTCATTAGTGGGTCATGAGTCCAGGGGCGTCGTTCTGGTATGGCAAGGGATGGCACTCGCCATACCTTGGCAAAAAAAAAATATATATATATATATATATATATTTTTTTTTTTTTTTTTTTTTTATAATTACAATTTTTTTATGTTGATTTAGAATTCGAATGTCAACATTATGAACGAAGCTTCGAACTATTCGGTACAGCGCTAGCATGTTTTGATATAGTCAATTATCTCACTTTTACTAGGTGACTTTTACTATAGGTGACTAACTCAAATATGCCACACAAAAAAAGGAAAATGGACATACAGACGTTTTTTTAATCAAAGGGCAGCAGAGACAAGTGATACAGGGACACAGGTAAGGTCTTACAATGGCTTAGTGATTATAACAGTGCAGTTCAGCATTCAGTAACCCATGTTATATGTTTTTGATAGTTACATTCTGTTGAAGACACACCTTAAAACCGTACCTAATGAAAATTGGCTCAATTGCAAGAAAAATAATAGACAGTTATGATATTACATTCTGCATAATTTGTATGCAAAATATTGTGGTTCCCTGCTTTAGTCTGTTGACACATTGCAACTGATTTGACAAAAAAAATCCACCAAGGGGGGAAAAACCCCCCTTCACCCCCCCACCCTCCCTATTTGCCATACTTTGGCTTTTACTGAAACGACGCCACTTCATGAGTCATTGTGGAACAAAATAAAATGTGCGCGAATTGATTGATTGATTAATTGCACATTTATTTTGTTACCTACTTTCTATAGAAGCAGCTGGGAGGTGTGCTGTTTTAAGTGAGCGTGGATTATTGAATTGATTGATTGATTGATTGATTGATTGCTAATTGTATTACTGTCCGCCTTGTTTCCAACTGGTTAAGCTTGGCGACTCTTTCGAAGTCGGTTGAAGTTGGTTAAGGTTAGAGTTTGTCTTTAGAGCAGGGCGATAGACCACCAGCCCTGATTCCAAACTCTAACCGTAACCAACTTCGAAAGAGAGCGACTTCGAAAGAGTCGCCAAGCTTAACCAGTTGGAAACAAGGCAGACAGTAATAAAATTAGCAATCAATCAATCAATCAATCAATTCAATAATCCACGCTCACTTAAAACAGCGCACCTCCCAGCTGCTTCTATAGAAAGTAGGTTAAAAAAAACTCCTATAGGGCAAAGAAAACTTATTTTTTTCCCCTATAGGGCAAAGAAAACTAAGAATCTAAGAATGAAGTTATATAGAAAGTAGGTAAAAAAAAATAAGTTGGATGTGTTAGTTTGTTGGATGTCTTTGTTGAAAGACATTTGGATGTGTTAGTTTGTTGGATGTCTTAGTTGAGAGACAGTTGGATGTGTTAGTTTGTTGGATGTCTTACTGAGAACAGTTGGATGCACTTCCGAGCTGCTTCCACATGCAGGCAACTTCTCTTTTTTTTGGGGGGAACAACTTTTTAGCAATAAGGTTGGATGACATCGGCCATTGTATAAATGCCATTACACCACGTGCAGTCGTGGGTTATGAGAATTAGACCATGCCTAGGGGGGTCTAACGACCACCCCTAGGCATGGTCTAATTCTCATAACCCACTCCTGCGTGTGATGTAATGCTTTAGTAAACTGTCTCTCACATTATCATATCATAATAACAAAGCCACAACCCTGCTCTCCTGCAGCTCACCTTAACCTCGTTCCCAGTTGTATCTCCTCCGTGAGATAAAGACTGGTAAAGCACTACGGCCGAAAGTGTGTATGGGGTAGAATTTCCGGTGTATGTACTTCCCCTGGAAGCTGCCTCCGAACGGACCTAACTTTTCCCGAATCCTGTCGGCAAACAAGCTTCATCATTATTTCTTTTATTCGATATTTCTATTCATTACAGGCACACAAACTTGGGGTTAACATGGGGAATTATCCTGAGAATGCCAAAGTGCAATACCGGCCGCATCCTCCCAGGTGGCAGTATCGAGCACCATTTGAAACCTTATATCTTGGCCTGTGCAACGTTTAAATGTCTCCAGGTGCACTTTTCTTTGTCAGGCGAGTCGAGCGGGTATCCCGATCGCATTGAGAAGCATCAAATGCCCCCGATGCATCTGTTGTGGTGGATTATGTTGGCGACAGGATGGACACCAATACTGGGACTCGCAATCAAACAATTGGAATATTCTTTTTTGGGTACCTCCTAGTGAAGGTAAGGACTAAATTATATCAATCCTGCTTTGATCCAACCATGATTTCACCTTGATCGCAACGTGTGTGTGTAACGTTACTCCACTACGTATGCCGTTGGTGACGATCAAAGCATCAAAAAACTACCCCCCCCTCCCACTTTCATGCATTCATGATGAAACATAATACCTATTATATACATTTTATTTGGAAATAGTAGCATGTCCAGGCGAGAAATGCCAACGCTTTTAGTGAAATTCACGTTTTGCTGCATATCGTCGTTTTCTGGGATTAGACAGGATCACTCTAAAACTATACTTATATTCACCACGGTATAACACGCAAATGTATTGATGAATTTTTTTTATATATTTCCTTGTTTAACCTCTTCCACCTGTGCAGTCCATCGGCGGACCGCAAATGGCATCACGTCATAAATCAATCTGTCTAGAGTCGACTGTCTGACAAAAGTATCGTTTTATTTTTCAAACGTATTCAAGTATAAACATCATAACCATGTCACAACAGCTGTTATAATGTATATTATCATCAATATGTTAGTTTACCAATATGTTAAAGTGTTATTAGATATATTTTCGTTTTCGTTTGACTATTGTTTTGGTTGCGAAAGCCGACCATTTTAGAAAAATGTAACACCGGGAATTGTAGTTTTTTTGCAGCCATGTTGAAGAGGACACCGAGAGCTTCCCAAAGGCCTCTATGGGGTTTCAAGCAAATTACTTCTGTATGAATTTTTTTTATATCTCTTATTACTCTGGATAATAAACCACAAAACGTAACGTTATTGGCATATATGGGAGCGCAGTTAATTTGTCTCCCCTATTTCTAGCATGTAGCAACAATTCGATTTGAAATTAGTTTCAAAATGGTGACACCCTGGCAAAAAAAAAAATAAAAACGACTGTACATACAGAATATTTCATTATCTGTTCTTATGCACGCCTGGTGATACTAAATCCAAATTTAACTCTGGCATTTGAAATATAAGATTTGGCACAATCCATAAATGTGTGAACTGGCTATAATAAGGTCATTTATAAGCCTGCTATTCTATATTCTATAATAATATTTCAAATGGCATTGGTCCGGATGGGAGAATTCAGTACTGTATCTACAAAACCTTCCGTTTAATCATCTTCCCTTTATTCATTTCCTTAGATTTTTTTTACACATGATCTCAAGAAGGTAGTGAACGAGATCAGTGGCAGTTTTTCATGTCTGGTCATTTTTAGCATGGTGTTATTGACTGTAAAAAATGCAAAGAAAATTCTTAATTCATATTCTCCTTTGTTTCATCACTATTTAAGCAAGCCTAGTAATAGACACAATATTTCTGACACTGGGAATACATTCACTGAGGTCCATAGATGTCCCTAGATACCAATAATATGCAAATGGCCTTGTAGAAGTGGAGCAATATTCCATTTACTTAGGTATGTATTTTAGGCGGATTTTCAGAAAATAGGGCTCCGGGCTTAAAGGTCCTGTGTCTTATAAATGGCCTTTCCAGTGTTTAGCATTGTTTTCTAGCAATGTGGGGTTGTATCAATTGGGTCTGTGTCTCTAATTCTCACAGGGTCTACACAGGGAAAAGAGAAAAACACGAGGAGTTTACACCAGAAATACGGAAAGTTCACTGGGTACTCTCGACGAGGCGGAATTATCTGGCAGTGGCACTGTATTGGAGATCAAACCAGGGTTTTATTGTCTGGGAGTTGGATGAGATGAGTGAAAGCCAGTGTGCCACCTGGTAAGCTATGCCCCCTGTCATACTGTGGGAGACGAGCTCACAGAGAAGCAGTGTTTCCCCTAGGATTTTTTTCAGGGGGGGTGCCACAGACTTGAGCATATTGTTCCTACCACACCAACACTCTAAAAGATAGAAATAAGTGGCGGTGTTTGCAGGGCTATAACCTCGTTCCCAGTTTTATCTCCTCCGTGAGATAAAGCCTGGTAAAGAACTACGGCCGAAAGTGTGTATGGGGTAGAATTTCCGGTGTATGTACTTCCCCTGGAAGCTGCCTCCGAACGGACCAAACTTTTCCCGAATCCTGTCGGCAAACAAGCTAGAATGTCCCAGTCATGTAGTAAATTCTTCAGGCAAAGCTGTTGCAGTGGCTTAAAACCCTTGATTTACTTTTTTACCAATCTCTGCTTTGGGGTCCAACTTTGAACCGTAACAGTATCTGCCCGATTTGTACAAGTGATGGCTTATTTTGAAGGTATGAACCTGTACTTTCATATCATAAAAAAAAAGATTCCACAAGGCCTCAACAAGTACCCAGAGTCAGTGACGCAGGAAGGGGGGGTGCTGCAGGGGGTGGCAGGGAGTGTAACTGCAAGGTTGTTTTGGCTTTTATTCCATTGTAATACCATATCCTAATCAATGTCACCGAGCGGCACTGCAGATTTACCCTACTCTTGGAATTCGGAAAAGTGCATTACCGGCCAGATCCTCATAGGGGCGCTGTCTCGATAATGCAGTGTTATTAAAGCAGTGTTAAAGCTATGCGTGTAGCCGATGGCCTGGAATAGTTTTTGGGACGCTGAATTCGCAGTAAAGGAATATATCATCAGCCAATGGACACATGAATCTACCAGATGGCGATCGAAGCAAAATGGATATACGGTATTTTTCCAAGGCATATAAACAAAGTAATTTAGAAGCTGTACAGTACCGGGCTGCACCGGGCAGAAAAGAGCATTGATGCCAAGACATTATGGTAAGACAATGGTTAATCTATTATTGGATGCCTTCATTTTAACACTTAATTTGCACTATATATTAAAAAATGTGCACGCTGCGGGCGTCTTCAGTGCACCCGCCGCCTATGATGTTATTATATCACTTATCTCCGCACCCCCAACTCTGACTGACTTCCCGCGCCCCTGCCCAGAGTCAATGCCTGGTCACATTTTGATGGAATTGTATGATGGCCATTCCAAATCCCTCGATGCTCGTTGTGGGATCCTCCATGGTCCAACATGTCGCTGTTCTCAAGGCTGAGACCTGCTGCGGCTGGGTGGCGCAGCGGACATTGCGCTCGTCACCAACGCAAGAGCCACCGGGTTCGACTCCGGCTGTCTGCGTTGCCTCCGGTTTGGGCCAGCCGTCATACTAACTCAATTGCCAGAGTTAGGGGGTGGAAGTCGATGGGTGGTAATCTGGACGTTGTGGACAGCGACTCCTACAGGTTGGTTGGGGACGCCTGCACAGCAGAGACAGGAAATGGCGGGGGTAGTGAGCCTCCCACACTTTACACCTTGCCAATGAGAGTCCACGCTGGCAGGTGAAAAGATGTGACAGGCTGCCTCCTCGTGTATCGGAGGGGACACGCGATGCAAGGCTTCTATCCTCCCTACAAGCGGCCAGTGGGGGGCATATGCGAGCAACGTTCAAGACAGGGGAGGGAAGAATTGGCACAGTGGAATTGGGATGGGAGAAAAATAGAAAAAGAGGAGAAAAAGTGGATAAAAAAAAAAAGGCTGAGACCTGCTGCTACCCTGGTGCCAGGGTATTGGATGTCAACTCCACCATCAGGCCACTGCTCACTGAATACCCCTCAGCCAAACCAGCTGCTGTCCATGTGGGAGCCAACATTATAATGCTAAATAAATCTGAACAGCTGAAGACGGATTTCACAACTCTTAAACCATCATATTGGGACCCTTCTCCTTCCCACGCTATAGGGACACAGCATTTAGCCATATACGTGCTCTGCATGTGTGGCTGAAAGACTATTAATGTTCATTGGGGGTTCGGTATGTGGACAACTACACCACTCTCTCTAAAGAACCTTTTCTCAGAGACGGTTTGCGTTCAAACATGGATGGCTCTCTTCTCCTCTCGAGAAATATGAGTCTTGCTGTGAAATCCTGTGCATTCTGTCCGATCCGTGTTGTTGCTTCTAAATATGTTATGTTGTTGTTAATATACCAGTGAATTGTGAACTAGGAGTAGTATCGTCTCTTAAATGAATTAATGTGTACTCTGTGTTGTTTCCTGATGTCCCAAAAAGTGGTGAGGTGCTGTAGAATGATTTGGAAACCAACTGTTCGCTCCAAGTGTAAAAATCATCAGTTTTATTAACTACACAGGTCGTAATCAATAACTGTTTACAAAATACGCACTCAGAATAATAGGTGTTCCCTCAAAGTACACGCGGTAGAAATCACCTGCACTGGGAGTCACCGAAACTAAAACAAGATTCACAGGTTCTCAAAGTAGTTATACTAAAAATGTCCAGACCAGCGTGATGCTTTGTCTTCTAACTATGTCGACTCAATATCAAAAGTTCTTCATCATTGAGGTCTCACTCAGTCCCGGCGCCATGGGCGGGCATTAGGGGGCCGGGCCCGCCCACTGAGTCAGCTGTGCCCACCCTGGTAATTTTTTTTTTTTTTTTTTGTCAATCAAAGTCAACTATCCAAATCCTTAGTCGGGGACAGCCCTAGTGGGCACTGATGTCAACAACAACACTACTGAAGCTAGCACGGCATTCTGTGAGAATTTGTTTTCTACCCTCAAGAACGTCTTTACAGAACATCGCCTTAGTATGCTTCATCGACGCAACTAAGGCCAATTTAATTCAGTTGGCATTTGAGAAGGACTTAACAAAAAAGTTCAGGAATGAGTGGAGGGGCAGTGTTTTAAGAGGATTTCACTCTGTCCCCAAACGCCGCTTGCCGCTCTACTAATGATGGTGAGTAGCCTGTGGAGGAAATTTGTTTGCTTTTTTATGCACCTTATTTTTGTCAGTTCAGTTCAGTTTGTCAGTGAATTCAGAAGTGTTGAATAAATGGAGACTTTTCAAAGATATAGAATAGAATAGAATAGAAATGTATTATCCTGAGGGAAATTTGACACTGCAAATCACTCAACATTAAACATTTAGACAGAACAAGTCACAAATAAGAATAACAAAACAAATGGCCTAAGAATAGAATAAAATGAAATAGAATAAAAGATACAGTAAATAAATACAGTAAAAATATACTGAAGTCTACAGTAGGTGTAATAATGCACAGTGCTGTTTAAAAAGTAAGAGTCCAGGAAGATGGTAATTGTCACTCTGTGCTCAGTGATGCAGTGAGGCACAGTGATGCATTGTATAGTCTGATGGCTGTCGGAATGAAGGACTTCCTGTGCCGTTCAGTGCTGCATTTAGGTAGTGTGAGCCTATAACATGCTCCTCCTGTCAGCCAAGTCTGTGTATAGTGGGTGGGAGGGGTTTTCCCTGATGGCCTGAAGCTTAGCAAGGTTCCTCCTCTCCGCCACCCTCGCTAGAGTCCAGCTCCACCCAACCACGCTACTGGCCTTCTTGACCATCTTATCCAGCCTGTTTGTGTCCCCTGCTCTCAGTCCGCTGCCCCAGCAGGTCTGTTATATATATCCGTTCAGTCTGTTTTTGTATAAGTGAAAGTTCTTAAGATAGAGAGAAATTAGATTTTTCAATTGCCTCTCTGCTGTTTAGTTCAGCACCGTGGGCAGCGCCAAGCAAGCCACAGCGCCGCTGTCCCAGCTGAAACGTATAAAAGGGAACCTGTGTTGAAAAACCATTGTGCCCCCCCGAGAACATTTTATGCCCCCCCACTAATTTGTTTCTGCAGCCTGGTCTGGGTCTCACTGGAAATTGTAGACGTCTTCTTACGTTGATTCTCTTCTCCTGTTTCCCGAGGCCCTCCTTTTTATAACAGGGCCCCCGGTCCCTGTGTGACCTCACAGGAAATTACATCACAAAAGGGTCTCCCCCAATCAGGGCTAGTTATGTTTGAATTTGAAAATAGGGGCGGCCCTAACGCCCAACTGTTGCCAGCTTAAATTTCTTAATACCAAATTAGTTTTATGTCCAAATCAGCTTAAACCATTCTTTTGTTTGGAATAATACTTACATTTTATTCTAGGTCTGGTTCTAAGGCACATTCTAGTATTCTTTACCACATTCTTACCATAATATAACACAATAGACATGTATATTGGTCCACCCATTTGTTTTACTCATTATTTAAAATTAGAATCTTCCTACAGGCATGTTCCTTCAAGACATTACATTTGCATACAGTTCTTGACCTAAACCACTACATATTTTCATCTCAGCGTTGGAATATAATTAGAAATATTCCCTTATCTTCTTGTTTGGGGCTATGCTGAGCCAGATTTGTATTAACACATAATACCTTGAATATATATATTACTTCAGTTTATTTCCTAAGATTTTTAATTCAACCAAAAGCCACACTTTTGTATCTCATGATAATCTAAATGATTCTCAAGAGCAGGCTTCCTGTGTTTAAACTGCTGTATTTGCACGTGGCCGTGTGACTTAGATAGTCACCCTTAATCAGCCAGGTCATTGTCTGAGCTCTGGGGTTGAATTAACATCCCTTTGTTCTAATGTTTCACATATTGATGCAATCAGCCAATCCTATTGTCCTCTAGAAAGCCAGTTGTCCGGCCAGTTCTATATGCAAAATTGCTGGTGTCTGCTGACACATTCCAAGGTCCTGCAGACACATGAGGTCCCTACAGTATTGAGTTCTTGAGACTTGGAGGATCATGTGATTATCAGACAATTATTGCGTTTATATAGGAAGATAAACACTGATTACTAAAAACTGGTATTATTAAGCATTAATTATACCACAGTAGTTACTAAACATAAAAGTAGCATAATGATGGCTCAGACTATAGCTATAAATAGTCTTGTAGAAACCGTGGTCCAAACTCCCTCACCCATCCAAGCATATATTACCATTAGAAAGCCCACTCATTATTCAAATCGCTTTATAAATGTATCTAACCTGACCACTATTCCCCTTACAACCTCCTACCTCTGTCTACATTCATAATCCAAATTCCCCTCTCAATCCACTCACATTTAAAAATAGGAAAGGACTAGGAATAATTACTAATCCAATAATTGCAGCCCAATAATCAAAAGTATCAAAAATAATAATAATCAAAAACATCTAGTATTTGTATGATCCACTATATAAACATAGTAATTATAATATCTACATACATGGCATTTGATTGGAGGCTATAGTCTCACTTTGTCCCACAGCACTGCAACATTAATATAGTTTAGATTTGTGTATGTAAAAAATGTACTTGAAAGTAACACAATAGTTACTTTCTGAAGTAACTAGTGACTTTCATAATTTGTAACTGAGTAAGTAATTTAGTTACATTTTGGAAGAAGTAACTAGTAACTGTAACTAGTTACTTAAAAAAAAAACACTGGTCCCCTTTAAGAAATTCGTCTTGGGGCGGGGGGGGGGGGCGTGGTGAGCAGCGTCCGTGAGCAGCGTCCGTTTTGAGCTCTGCACGAAAACAATTATTTCGTTAAATTTTAGCCTTTAGACTAATACTATAACTTGTTCAAATGGAGTATGACCACTCAACAACATAAGAAAAACAGTATTTTCGCAAATATTCTGTTGCACTTGAACGACAATCGACCCTCAGATGGCTAGCAAGCAAGAGCAGGCTGGCAAGAGCAGGCCTAAATCAACCCTGAAAGCCTCGGGCACTGTTGGAACCGGAACACCCAAAATGGCTGCGCCAGATATGCATTTCACCTCCATCATGCAAGCCATCAAAGACTCGGAACAACGGGTGATGTCAAAGATAGAAAGCACGGTGGCTATAATAACCACGGAACTGTACGCTAAGCTGGGAGACCTCTCCGACGAGCTACGAAGAGAAATAGCTACCGTGCGTTCGGAGCAACATGAGGCTATAGATCAGGCTAACCAAGATATCAAGCTACAGGCTACAGCCGTACAAGCGTTGGAAGAGGGAGCTAATCACTACTCCGATAGAGTCGTCGAGCTAGAAACGGAGGTGAAATCGATGAAATCTGATATCAAACAACTAACGGCCAAAGCAAATGATCTTGAGTCAAGACAACGCAGAGACAATTGTCGGATAATTGGAGTAGATGAGCGTTTTGGAGGTGCACGTATGGAAGAAACGGTGGCGAAGCTGCTCCAGGATTCACTCAACCTAGACTACACTCCGACGATTGACCGGGCACACAGGAGTCTGCAACCCAAGCCAAAGGATGGGGATCCCCCGCGACAGATTGTGATCAAGTTCCACTACTTTCAGGAGAAGGTGGACATCCTGAGGAAGGCATCGACTCAACGACCCATCCACCACAATAAGAAGCAGATCTACATCTTCCCAGATTACACGATGGCAGTAAGAAAACAACGGGCGGCATTCAAGGTGGCTAGAGAGATGCTACGCAGCTGCCCGAATATCAGGTTTGGTCTGTTGTTCCCAGCGACGTTGAAAATCACATCTCCTAAAGGGGAGCAGAAATCTTTCGACGACCCATCCGAGGCGGAGGATTATATAACCAGACATCTGAAAACGAGGGACTCGAACCAACAAGGTGAAGGTATCAGCTAGCCTCGTTAGCCAGCTATAGCAATTTCGCAGCTATCCCCACTGCCGGCCGAAGCCAGTCAAGCTAAACATTATTATTGTGACAACAGTTAACAGAGGTTGTTACAATGAATGTGTTTGTGTATATTGGGATTGTGCTATGGACTTGATATAGACATTAATTTGCAGTAGCCACTGCTAGCTGCTAACTCGGACCGGAGCGAACTGTGTGTATATGATATCTCTGGGACAGACTGATGACGTCAGACTGATGACGGCGTATCTGTGCGACCAATGCTCTTGGCATCTCGACTATTCAGGGGTGATGGAGGCTAAAAGGAGGTAGAGGGCGCTGAATATCCAAATATAATTTCACCCATCATATTAATACCCTCTTACATATATGTGTGTGTGTATATATATATATATATATATATATATATATATATATATATATATATATATATATATATATATATATATATATATATGAGTGCTTGGTTGTGTGGGGATGTGTGTGCGTGTGCTCAATATTCCATTTAACCTTGCCTTACATAGATAAATGTTGGGGGATGCATGCGTTGTGTGAATCTACCTTTTTTCTTTACTACACTGCTGCGGTATGTGTGTGTATGTGTGTGTGTGTTTACGGGTGCACGCACACATTCATATATATGTATTATAGGGGGTGGTGGTTGCGCATATATGCGTGCAATTATTTTTTCTTTATTATTAATATTATTATTTTAATAGGAGGGAGAGGGCACACATTGTTTAGTCAAATATGGGCTGAAGGGGCCAATATAATTTCACTTGCCATATTAATACTCTTATAGGTATGTGTGTGTATATGTATGTATGGTTGTATAGGTGGGAGTATGTATGTGTAAGTGCTCATTCACTATTTCATTTATCCTGTTCTACCACTCAGGATATAGTTGTTGGTGGATACATACGTTGTGTGGAGCTACCCTATTTTGGTACTACATTTCCAGCGTGGGTGAGT
This sequence comes from Notolepis coatsorum, assembly GCF_963971535.1. Classification (NCBI taxonomy): domain Eukaryota; kingdom Metazoa; phylum Chordata; class Actinopteri; order Aulopiformes; family Paralepididae; genus Notolepis; species Notolepis coatsorum. The sequence goes on along the minus strand of NC_140176.1, from coordinate 54,714,377 downwards.
GTGTGGGTGTGTGTGTATATATATATATGTATATGTGCATTTATTATCTCTATATTATTTAATTTTTTGAGACCTAACAAGCACAGCCTGAATGCAAACATACGACTACTGTTGAGAGGTTATACCAGGAATTAAAAGTCTAGAAGACTGTTGTATTTGTTATTATGCCTTAATTGTTCTATTTCGTGCACAGCTCTTATACGGAGCGAGTTGGGTACTTAGTGTTTTTGTTAGAGGGTATGCTCAATCGGAGTTGGAGCAACCTACTTAATGGGGTGGTATTTTTCTGTGTTTTCTGTACTGTTGTCCTATATGTGTGTAATTGTTCCTCCTCTGAACTCTTGTGATCGACCGTCTGGGCCCGCCTGGATCAGCGCCTCTGTCCTCAGCCTGGCTGCACTGGTATGTGCTCCACGCATTTAGACAAATTCGACCATGGCTAAATTGAATATTTTAATTTGGAACGCAGGGGGTCTTAACGCCCCACACAAGCGTGCCAGTGTCCTTTGGTTATTGAAGAGAAGGAATATTGACATTGCTCTCCTTAGTGAGACGCATTTATTGGTGGGTGATGTGTCAAGGCTAGCAAATCAACAATATCACGTTATCTCCTCATCCTCAGCCGATGATAAGACAAAAGGAGTCGTCATAGTTACAAGACGTAACCTTGATATCAAAGTCCTGGATGTGTGGTCGGACACGGAGGGAAGGATTACTATAGCAAAGGTTGAGTTCTCTCATAGGAAGATGGCAATAATAGCATTGTATGCCCCTAACACATTTGATTCAGCGTTCTATAATACAATCACGAAGAATATGTTGGAACTTACTGGATACGCTCTCATTGTGGGTGGCGATTTTAATAGGACAAGGCAAAATTACTACTTTCACGGTTCCAGGCCTAGCCATCTATTGGCAATGAAAATATGCTCGAATGATAATTTCTCGGATATCCCTTCGATCAAGACGCGACAGGGAACAGTCACTACTGATTCGAAAAAGATCAACGACACTTTTAAAGAGTTTTACTCACAGTTATATAGCTCAGAGGTTAATTTCGACAACTCTAAATTTTAATCGTTCATTGGCGGGCTTGAGATACCCCACATTTCTGAGGAAGAGGCTAAGGAACTGGGGAAACCGATCACTCTTATGGAACTAAGGGAGACGATTGCTTAAATGCAGAGGGGTAAGGCACCAGGCTGGGATGGTATTCCACCCGAGGTATATTTAGCTTTCTGGGACCAACTGGGTCCATTGATGCTCGATATGATCAATTACGCTATCGAACAAGGGGAGTTCTCAAGAGATGTCAACATGGCGTTGATTTCTTTACTTCTCAAAAAGGATAAAGATCCCAATGATAGGCCCTTGAGTCTTCTCGGGGCCGATCTAAAAGTGTTTGCCAAGGTGCTGGCCCGCCGCCTGCAGAGATTTATGACGGTATTGGTACACTGCGATCAGACTGGTTTTATCCCGGGGCGCCTGGCTGCAGATAATCTTAGGAGGCTGTTGCATGTAGTCGATAACAGTAAAGACAATACAGCTCCGTCCACAGTTCTGTCTTTGGATGCCATGAAGGCGTTTGACAGACTAGAGTGGTCATACCTGTGGAAGGTACTTGAGGTTATAGGTCTTGGAAAGAGTTTTATTCATATGATTAAAGTCCTGTATGCCTCGCCGTCAGCAATGATACTGACAGGCAAAAACTGTTCCACACTTTTTCCAGTCTCCAGATCTTCTAGACAGGGTTGTCCTCTGAGCCCAGGACTATTCGCGCTTTCCCTCGAACCATTGGCCCAATTTATTAGGCAATCGGAGGACATCGTCCCCATAATGGTCAATAATACTCCACACAAAATTGCTCTCTATGCGGATGACCTACTGATTTTTATGGACGACCCCTCCCGGTCGGCCACAAAATTACTGGGAATAATCGACGACTTTGGTAAATTGTCAGGCTTTAAGATTAACTGGAACAAATCAGCCTGCCTACCTCTTAATGAGCTGGCCAAGGCGGTGCGATTACCAGCTGATATCCCCATAGTGGAACATTTTAAATACTTGGGCATAGAGATATTCCCCACGCTAAGTCAAACTACTAAGTACAACTTCACGGGTACTTATGAGAAAATCCGCCAGGATCTAGACAGGTGGTCATCCCTTCCTAACTCCTTACAAGCCCGGGCTTCCATAATCAAAATGAACGTCCTGCCTAGGATACATTTTGTTAGCTCAATGCTCCCCCTGCCCCCTCCAATAGACCACTGGCGCAAGGTACAATCGATGGTATCTAAGTTTATCTGGAATAACAAACGCCAGAGAATCAAAAGAGCTACTACTCAACGTAGGAAACAAGATGGGGGCCTCGCAATCCCTGATTTTAAGCTTTATTTCTGGTCCTTTTCACTGAGACCTCTGATGTGCTGGCTAGACCCTGTAGAGGCTGTATCTTGGCGCTCCTTAGAAGCGGCGGCGGTTTCACCGCTAAGATTGCAGGATGTAGTGTACTCCACTGTCCCTATTTCGAAATGCCGACTGAGGTATGGACCGATCATAACTCACGTGATCCAAACGTGGCGTAATGTACAGAAGTCGTGTGGGGTTAAATGCCCATGGCACCTGGACTCTCCAATTTTTAATAATCAGCAACTACTTGTTGGGCACAAGCCGGTTAGTATTCCTCAATGGCAAAGGAGGGGAGTTCATACTCTGGAGGATATTTATGATAAGAACGGCCTCCGTGCGTTTCAGGACTTAAGAGAATTTTATGATCTTCCCGGCGAGTCCTTCTTTCTTTACCTTCAACTAAGGTCAGCGCTGAGGGTGCATGGCGTGCCGTGGGCTCAAGCTTTGCAACCACACCCCTTCCTCAGGCTCATAGTGGACAGGACGACCTCCAGAGGGTTTGTCTCAGACTTTTATACGCTATTAATTCAATCCACATATAAAAATGTGTCATTGGATACAATCTGGCGTGTGGATATCCCGGAGTTGGACCCCGAGTTTGACTGGGATGATGTTTGGGCAAATGTGGCATTGTTTTCCCGCAACCCCAATCACCAGCAAATTAATTTTAATTATATTCATAGGGCCTATCTTACACCTAGGAAGCTATTTGCTATGGGACTGGTAACCGACTCTCTGTGCACTTTGTGCTCTCAAAGGGCCGCTGGCACTTATATGCATATGTATTGGGATTGCCCACCAGTGGCCCGTTTCTGGAGGTCAATAACGGACAAACTTTCAGATTTGTGTGGCTTAACTATCCCATTCACAGCTGTTACGCTTCTCCTGAACGATATAACGACACTACCCGCGTCCGTACAACTAAAAAGGGTTGTCCTAGCGGGCGTCACAGCAGCGAAGAAGCTAATAGCATTGAGATGGAAGGAGCCTGAGAAGCTCACAGCGATTAACTGGTCCCTAACACTGTTGGATGTGATTTATCTTGAGATATCCACGGCGCGGGTGATTGGGGTGGGGCAGGCTGGTATTGACCTGTGGTTTGCAACAGCTGAGAAGGTCAGGACCGCCGTGTGCGGCTGAGTGGGGTTGAGGTGCTTGTTCGGGGGAGTCCGGCGGTCTCGTGGGAGGGGGAGGAGGAAATGTCTTGTCTGTCTTGTCTTTTGTCTTGTCCTTCTTAATTTTAACTCGGGGAATAACTGGGGGAATTTTATTGGGGGGAGCTATTTTGCTATTTCTTCACTGTTTGGGCACTTTTGCACGGTTCCTGTGAGTCTATGGAACACTCTGTAGGTTTTTGTTTTTCGAAAAGGTTCATTGTTTTGTATTTCTGGTCGGGTACTCAGGGGCAGCGTTTTTTCTACCTCAGGATCTTAAGCCGTTTTGAGGCTGGGCTCCAACCACTGTGTGGCCTGGTGACAATTGCCACATTGTTATGCAGCTGGGAATCTCTGACATCACTGATATGCACGTTTTGAGATGACTCAGATTGGTGAGGGTGAGGGTTGTGAGGGGGAATTGGAAGAGTGCGCCAATATGAGAATTAGAGACATAAGTCTTATTGATATAGAGCCACACGGCCGGGAAACGGTACTGAATACTGGGAAAGGCCAATTGTAAGATAGTACCCCTTTAAATTGAAATGTATTGTTATTATGGTTATTGTATTGTGTTGTCTTGTTTTCATGTTAAGAAAAATTTGATAAAAAATTAGGCAATATTGCGGTCTGGTGGGCCGTGGTGGAAAAACTAAAAGAACACATATGACTCTGGAAAGTACTGAAAGTACTGGATAAGGTATTATATTGATGGCTCACATTGGGGTCCTGAGGGGGGGGGGGGGGGGGGGGAGATAGAGCGAATATTCATGTATGTTGATGGTTATGGTGTTTTTGTATTTTTTTATTTTGTTTTGTTTATTATTTTTCATTCAATATTGGTCCTATGTATATTTTCTGACCCCCTTCTGATCTGGGTCTGGTGATCGTGGGCTCTGGCTGGGGTGGGCCGCGGTTCGGGGTCTCTGCGGGTCGAGGCGCTAAAGAGGCGTGGTGCTTTGGCTCGCGGGGGGGCCGGGCTGTGGGGTCCTCCGGGCAGTGTGCGAACCATAGCATGGTCTTTTTGCGGGGGGGGGGGGGTAACTACAGAACACATAATACTAGACAACTCACTTGTTGAGGTCCGGCCGTCTGGACGGTCTGGGCTTCCACAGCACATTCCATGATAAAAAAAAGTATCCATTTAGTTAGATGATAGATCATCATCCAACACTGTCTACAGTATCCTATCCTGTGTTCTGATACGACCGCAGGGCAGGCGCCGGCACGGTCACCGGCATAGGCGGAGTTTGAACTTGACGCCAGGGGGTGCGACTGCTTGGCGAACGATACGATTTTTTTTACCTTTATTTTATTATTTTAGCGTTTTTACAATGCCCTAACCCCTAATTTTTTATTTTATTTAGGTAGTACAGCAGCACACACACTCACACACACACAGCACTACGGGGGATCATTTTTAACTGACTTACTCTTAATCATTGACAAAGTGACAAAGATAAAGAAGGAAATACTAAAATAAAAAGACCACAACAAGTATATTGCTGCTCCACTAGACCACTTTACTGTACCAAACATGACATACAAAAATAACAAAATACTGTGCAACACTCTGCCAAGCGCACAGCCGCGCACACGTATGCATACAGTAGGTTGTCAAAGGCTGTACAAACAAAAGTTCACATTTTCTAATAACAGCATTATTAGACATGCCAATCCAACGAAAGATGTGCTGGTCGCGCTGGAGAAAAGAAAAGAAAAAGATGTTGCGTTTGTCTTTTATGTGTTATTTGTTATTCTAAGATGCTAATTCATCTGTATCTGGATAACCAATGAACGGATTCTGTCGGTCGGGGCAGGTAGCGTTATTTCGGGGAAATTGATATCTATAGTCTGGTATATTTTTCGTCCATGAAAAATGGAGGCTCTAATTATTATTATTCATAGAGACTCTCGAGCAATAATAATTATTACAGCCTCCATTTTTCGTGGACGAAAAATATACCAGACTATAGATATCAATTTTCCCGAAATAACGCTACCTGCCTCGACAAAATCCGTGCATTGGTTATCCAGATACATTAATTATCATCTCAGAATAAGTGGCTTTGTACAAGCGTTGTACTATAGCGTGGGGCATTCTGCTGCTGCGAATGGTGGTGCTTGGCCGCGCGTTAACCCTTTCACTGCCACACTACAGAAGGTTCGCCTTATAATGTGACATGATTACTACTATAAAATAAATGTATTGTAAAACAAAACATAATAGAATTCAGATTTGTTTCTCACAATTATTATAATTTTATTAAAATAAAAAGAATCTTGATTTAAAAAAAAAAAAAAAAAAAAAAAAAAAAGCAATTTCACCCCCGGCCACCAGGGGGTGCAATGCACCCCCTGCACCCCCATAAACTCCGCCCATGGTCACCGGGCGTTGTCAATAATAGTCCCCACCGGAGCAAAGTGGGTCAAGTTTGATTTGTGCCGTGCAGGCTGCAGCGCCGCCGCGCTCCGAATGGTAATTGCAAGAATAGCATGCATGTTGCCATATTACGTGTGAATTAGTGCGCAAATCATTAATCATACATCCAAAATAGCATACGTTTATTATTATACACGATGATGATACAGAAAATTACAGAAAAATTAGAAATGCATGGCAAAAGTAGCATTTATTTTCAGTAATTTAGAGACCCCCAGGGGAGCTTTAGAGACCCCCAGGGGAGCTGATGTCTGATCTAGGGGAGCTATAGCGGACCGAGCTCCCCCCGTGGATCGCACCCTGCCTCCGGGACTGTGGCTTGCGGTTGCTGGACCTGGAGGGGGCTCGGTAAGCACTTTTTATAGTAAAGATTTTATTTTGTTATCCTTTTTCTTTGTGACAACTTGTATTGACTGGTTGTGTATCCGATATATAGGTCTAATTTATTGTCTAGTCATTGTTGTGTTAGTTTGTGTTCTTGGATGTCTGTTATGTAATATTGTCATTATTGTGCTGTGTTGTTTCTTGTTTGAAAATATGAAAATAAAAAGATTTGGTAAAAAAAAAAAAGTAATTCGTCTTGGATCCCACATTTGCTCCAGCATAAATCCTGGTGTTTATTGTCCATCTTGGATAATCTAATAGGTGTGATATATGCTCTACTCGGAATCTTGTATAATCCTAAATGTCACACATTTAGATGAGCTCTAAGACCGACCTCCTAATTATACTCTACGGAGAAGCAGTCAAAGACATGTTAAGGTCATACTCCCAAGCCAGCTGGACAGAAGAATATACGGTGGCAGCCCTAAACATTAGACTATAAATATTTGAGACCAAACAAGGTTGCCTTCTTAAAGAGCCGATCGCACTCTGAGCATGTGGCAGGTACAGCTCCTTCATTACATCTTTTATTTATAACGGATGATAATTGTGTATGTTAAAAAGGAAGAGTCCAAAAGGCCAGACTGATTTTGAAGTTGCTGGGATGGTAAGATCTGTCTGACTGTTGTAATGTCACACCTCTGCCAGGTCTTATAAAGTGCTTCCTCCAGCTGAAAGGATGGGGTTACACCAGATAGGACAAGATGGAAGAGAACGCCTCTCTCTCTCTGTGCAGCTGCTTCACAATAGAGCATGAAAACCTAATAATTATGTTATCCAATAGAGGTGGTGGTTTTGGACAATACCACAATGATACCAAGTAGGCTATATGTTCTTATTTAGAGATATGATTGTCTTCTCCAGCCACTCCCAGCTGCCTAGAGTCAGATTTAGGCCAAGTCAACAGATACTTTGCATTGTATGAAAGATGAAATACACCTGGGACTCCTAGCCCCCCCCCCCCCCCCTTGATCTTGGTATAATTAATTTCTTGTATGCAATTCTGGGGTTTTTGTTACTCCAAAGTAATCGGATAAAAGGGGATTTGATGTTCCAAATTTTGTTTGGGTATAATTCAATAGTAGAACATTATTCTTTTAATATCTCTGCTCTACCCCATAGAGACAATGGTAAGGCTATCCATCTGATGTCACCATTAATAGTCTGGAAGATATCGGGGCCATTAAGGCTAAAGAAGAGGTGATATGATGTTGATTCCAAAGTACTTCATTCCATTAGTTTTCCCATAAAAACGGGTATCCATTAGGTCAGATTTAAATGTGTTAAATGAGTTACGTGGAATTCTCTGAGTACTAAAAGCATCCATAACGGCGACGCTTGCTGTTAGACTTTTGTCAAGCAGCCCCAGAAACGAGTGAAGTGAATCTGCAATTCAACACTGGCCCCTGTAAATATCCTAACCCAATCATTCCAACCCCCTCCAATGTACAGTCATTTACCTAGTATGGTTTTGTCAATAGTTCAATGTACAATTGTGTTTGTTTGGACAGTGTCTCCTCCCCCCCCCCCCCTCAATGTACAGTGTTACTTGTTTATACAGTATGCCCCCCGCCCCCCCCCCCCCCCCCAACCACCTCCAATGTAAATTACCCAGTATGGTTGTCAATATCCCAATGTACCCAACCCCCCCCACCCAACCTCCAATGTACAGTTTCTACGTCAAATGTATATACTCCCTTTTCTTGACTCCTTCTGTATCACAAACAGTACTGTATTTGCAAATCTGGTATGTCATAAATGTATAGATGTAGCAGTACTGACTATCTGTATGTCATGTATGTCATATATGTCTATATGAATTGAAAATGGGGGACCCTGATGGAAACAAGACAAACGTCTTTCTCAGGTCTGCATCCCCTTAACAATTGTATGTATTGAGCCGTACTGTATTGTACCCATTCTGCAATCTGTTAAATAAAGTTTTCATTCATTCATTCATTCCCTGTTGCACATAATCAGACACTAAGCTCTAGTATTCTTCCATCAGTCAGACAAAGGCTTGGAGGAGGAGGACCGCCATCTAGTGGCTAAAAGCATTTAATACAATATATATTTATATATACAATATATATATATATTACAGTATACAAAATAGATATATAATAAGATTTGTAGGTTTGTGGACTGTTGGGTATGACATCAGGGCAACATTGAGTTGTCTTAAGAATTTGATCTGAGACCAGTTTGCATCGGTTAGACATATTGAACATGTATGGTGTTCATTTTACTTGACTATTGCTCTCATAATAATAATAATAATAATAATAATAATAATAATAATAATAATAATAATAATAATAATAATAATAATAATAATAATAATAATAATAATAATAATAATAATAAACTTTATTTGTATAGCACCTTTCATACAATAATTGCAGGCCAAATGTGCTTCACAGCAGTGATGTAGACACAAAATAGATATAGGCATAACATGAGCATAAAATTGGAATCATTATAGACAGGCATAAAATTAGCAGAGAATATATATTAAAAACTTCCCAGAAAATGTGTAATATATTTCTGTCATTAAAATGTATAAAATAAAAAAGGTTGTAATAGATTTCTTATTGATTATGATAGGTGTATGACATTCAAATCTATAAAAGACGATTAGTCTACTAAAATAAAGGCAATACATAAAGTGCAGACATAGAATGAGTATACAAATAGACAGAATAAGAGCACTGCAATAAAATAGACATTAATTTGCATAAGATAGACTAGTGCAGTAGTCCAGTGCAATAGGTGTCACAACTAGTTTGCATCTGTGTTATTTATTGTAGTATTATTTAGGCTCCCCTGGCCCTGGGTGGTTTGCTTTGGGGCATTCTACACACACAGGGTTATTTACCTGTACATAATAGTTACAAGATACAAGATACAAGATACAAGATACTTTAGTTGCAACGTATTGGTCAGTTGTCAGGTTATTTTGTACTTGCACATCATTTCCACTAGATGGCACTATGTTCAAAGAGGTGTAGGTATGGAAAGTGACAGATCCCCCTGTTTTCTTTAGCATACAGATAAAGCTGCCCTTGCCACAGTTTGCTGATCCTATCATTACATTGTAGATTAGTCTGTTCCATTCCTATCTTACTCATGGATGGAATCACAGAAAAAACACCATCTATTCTAATTGCTTCTCAAAGTAGGATCCAAGGACCACTAGGGGTCTTGAGGAGGAGGCTCCAGTGTGTCACCTAACAAAATGAAGAACAGTTTAACTTCACTATTATCATTTTATTCATTCGAAAGTAATACAATGGGAGAATGTAAAAATATGATCATTATGATTACTCTCCCCACCTATAATATAGACTGTCATAGTGTCAATTCATATCAGAAAAACCAAAATCCTTAAACTGCTTGACCTTACTCCTAGAACCCACCTCACCCCTGCCCACTTTGACAACCTAGGATGGCTTAGAGTAGACAACAGAGTACAGCAACTTGCAATGGGCCTGGTCTACAAGATACACTACACGACCAAGGTACCCATGTACATGTCAAAATACTTCCCAAAGGTCAGTGAATACCACGATCACAACACCAGAGGGAGCTCCACAAATCATGTTAAACCCAGATTCGGCTCAAATAAGGGACTAAACACGTTTAGCAATTATGCCACATCAATGTGGAACGCCCTACCCAAAGCTGTAAAGGAATGTGGATCACTACCCACTTTCAAAACCTCTCTCAAGGGACACCTACGGGAGACTGCAATTCAACACTGGCCCCTGTAAATATCCTAACCCAACCCCCTCCAATGTACAGTCATTTACCTAGTATGGTTTTGTCAATGGTCCAATGTACAATTTTATTTGTTTGTACAGTGTCTCCCCCCCCCCCCCCTCAATGTACAGTTTTGCTTGTATATACAGTGTGCCCCCCCCCCCCCCAACCACCTCCAATGTAGATTACCCAGTATGGTTGACAATATCCCAGTGTACCCAACCCCCCCCCACCCAACCTCCTCCAATGTACAGTTTCTACGTCAAATGTATATATATACTCCCTTTTCCTGACTCCTTCTGTATCACAAACAGTACTGTATTTGCACATCTGGTATGTCATAAATGTATAGATGTAGCAGTACTGACTATCTGTATGTCATGTATGTCATATATGTCCTGATGAATTGAAAATGGGGTACCCTGATGTAAACAAGACGAAAGTCTTTCTCTGGTCTGCATCCCCTTAACAATTGTGTGTATTGAGCTGTACTGTATTGTACCCATTCTGCAATCTGTTAATAAAGTTTTCAATCAATCAATCAATCAAACGATTTGGAACAAAATCAGAGCAGAATTAGTTGAGATGGGGTTTTGTGTTCTTAAATGTATGTATTTCAGTGTCCTTGGCATGAGCTTGGGAACCCCTAACAAAACAGTAATGTATTCTTCCTCTTATTATTCATTGAAAGAAATGAAGTATTTTCCTGGGAAATAGTGCACAAGCTTTCAGGTGACATTCCATGTATCTGGAATGTCTTACGCATATCCATCATACCAGAAGGTCAATACTACACGAAATGACTCATAACAATATCAGGGCAAATTTGTCATATGACATGTTAGGAAAAGGATATTGAAACTTTGCCTGCATGTCATTGATCTACACGGCGTGCTGTGTGGAATACTATTACCATGCAGTGTGAAATACCTCCCTACAGGAATATTACTGTGGTTTACCATAACGCTGCTAACAAATATGAATGGGTTCATCATTCACTCACATTTATGTAATTCTGCCTTCAAATCGGCTGTAACATATTAATTACATTTCTAGCAAAAAAAGAAATCAAGACAAAAAAAGAATTTTGTGTCATTGATTGATGTAGTTCTACACATTAACCCCCCACATACACACCCCCACCCACGACCCCCCCCCCCCACACACACACACACACACACACACAAGCTGATGCAAGCAGCACACATGCACACAACACATACACATGCATGAACACACTAAGGCTACTGTATAAACATACACAAATTAAGCAGTTAAGACAAGGCAAATGTGGACCTCACACACAAACGTACACAGAGAGACTTTTACATCCTAATAAAGTGAGAGATATCGAAAACAGGCTGCTGGGGAGAGTGTCCTGCGTGGTGGAGATAGCCTCTGGCATGCAGTGGAGCATCGCTTTAAAGGACAGGCACCAGTTTGGAAGGTCAAACGCACCACTGAAAATCATTAAACATCCTTTTATTTTCTTTCTCACTCCCCGGCTTGTCGATGGGATCACAAGTGACAAGGACAAGAGATAGGTGTGTTTGAATCTCATTTGAAACTATTTTCACATTTCGTCCTCTTTTCTTTTTTTGACTAGGAGGAAATTGAATTGCAGATGTCAATATACACCCTCACCTCTGCTGCAGATCAGAGGGGGGGAGGGGGGAACCAGACAAGGTTAAAGCCGTATTCGGCAGTGAAAAATGAAAGGCCGCTATATAAAACAGTGTGTTTATTAACATTTTAGAGCTGGTTGTCCATCAGTCCTTCCGCGGGGGACCATTGAATCATGTAATTTCTGTCATGGGTGAAGGATGAGGAGCCAGCAAAGCGGGACGGCGAAGCTCGCGGGTTTCACGAGTCCGCAGGTGGGAGCTCTATAAATACAGCCACAGTCTCCGCTACGTCTGATACGTGCAGAGGGAAATTGCTTTGCATGAGAGTCTTTCATTTCCCATTCATTAGAGAAGACTTTAAATTAATGGTGCATTATAGCCTACGCCGTACAGTAAGAAGCAATAAACAAACTAAGGATATTTATTGGTGGTGAAGTACAGTGTATCGCTTACAGCCCATGTTAAGTGGCTATTTCTTATTTGTATTATTATTTATTTTTTACTTCATAATTCGTAATTTTGTAATTCGTATTTCTATATTGTATGCATTTCATAAACATCCAACTAATTACAATATATATATATATATATATATATATATATATATATATATATATATATATATATATATATATATATATATATATATATATATATATATACTGTATATCCCCCAAATTCCCCTCCCCCTCTTATTTTACATAAGGTCACATCATATTAAATGTTCAGATCGATTCTTATTTACATCATATTAGATATGTTACACATTCAGATTTACATCTTCCTTCCTAAAGTAGAGAGAGAGAAAGATAGGGAGAAATATACATGAACTCACATATTTACTGTACATATAGTATATAAACATACACAGCCCATACAGACAAATCCACCCCTATGTGTCGTATACAAAAAAACATGTTCTCACACACATTCCCATTCATCCTCTTTCACACACACACACACACACACACACACACACACACACACACACACACACACACACACACACACACACACACACACACACACACACACACACACACACACACACACACACACACACACACACACACACACACACACACACACACATAATAATAAACACAAAGTGTATTTCTCCACATTATTATTGTAGTTACTCAAGTGGTCAAGCTGATATGGAAAAGAAATACAAACAAAAGAAGTTTCCATTTCCATCAAATCATTTATTTACATATTGGCTTATCTGTTAGGGATTAGTGTTCCCGGAGGACCCAAACGCAGAACAGGACGAGGAGAAGGCAATAGGCAACAGCGAGACACAAAGCCAGGGGTGAAGTCAAAAGTATAATGCTTTACTTGAGCACAAAATGAAGAAGGCACAGCAATGGCTGGCAGAGGGCAAAATACAAAACAAAGAATAATCTCATAAAAGAGAGCAAGTCCAAAAGCACAACACAAAATCATTGTAAGGCAGGCAAAGAAAAATAGAACAACTGACTACCAGTGTTGGGACTAACGCGTTACAAAGTAACGCGTTACAGTAACGAAGTTACTTTTTGCCGTAACTAGTACTCTAACGCATTACTTTTTAAATTCAGTAACGCTGTTACCGTTACTAAATGGTTTGTTAGTTCGTTACTGCGTTCTTTTTATGTAGATTCATAGCGAGCGGCCTCCTGACTCCTGTTTGATTTCGCCTGCGTTTGTTTTGTTTAATAATAGAGAGCGTCTGGTTTCCGCATTTCTGATTGGCCACTGACTGACGTTCTCTTACCAGAGAGCGTCAGTCAGTGGCCACTGGCCAATCAGAAATGCGGAAACCAGAAATGCGGCTACGGAAAAGTAATAGACGCTCTCTATAGTAAACAAAAGTCAGGAGGACGCTCGCTATGAATCTACAGAAAAAGAACGCAGTAACGAACTAACAAACCATTTAGCAACTACTTGGAGAGATAATTAATATACAACATGGAAACGAGATAAAGAACATGTTTGAGGGGCTGCTGGAGTCAGCTGGACTAACGTTACTACATCTCGACCGGACCACCGCAGACTTTGGTGAGTGCATGCCAATGTGTTCACTGAAACTCAAGTTGATCAACGGATTTTGACTGTACGAAATCTGCCAGGGAATCTCATAATACTAATCAAACAATATAAATATAGTCCTTTCATGCACAATTGATATCCTAACTATTCTAACGTTGCAATGCTTTGATTGATATCTTAAACAACGTTGCAAGATGGTTATAATGAAACGCTCCGGCGACATCAAGGCTGAATGAATGAATGAAAACTTTATTTAACAGATTGCAGAATGGGTACAATACAGTACGGCTCAATACATACAATTCTCCACTTGCACAATCTCATAGTAGCCATTTCCGGCTGACTTCCGGTTGCCAAAGGCACTTCCTGTCCCATCCACATCCATTGGTTTTAGCTACTTTTCTCCCCTTATTTAAACAACTTTGTCGTCACAGAGAGGCAATGAAACGTTTGTATTATTATAGTATAGAATGTATTTAATAAGCAAACGTTTGTCAGCAGGGTTTTTGGGCTGTATTTCATGTAAAAACGTTTACTGTTAGTTTCCTTGCTCAGCCAGCATTAGCTAACAGAAGCTAGTGGTTAAACAGGCTGGATTAGCTTTGAGCTAACTATCTTTCCCGACCCATGTATTCATTCCATTCTAAACATAACGTTAGTTTACAAAACATGACCCGTCTATATAACGTTGAGGAACAAATTATATAGACGGGTAATGTTTTGAACAACTAACGTTACGTTTAGAATGGAATGCATCGGCAAAGATCCGTTAGCTCAAAGCTATTCCGGCCAGTTTATCAACTTCCTGTCATTTAGAAATATGATTTATAGTGAAAATCATTACCAAAACGTCCGGAAAAACCTAACGGGAGCATTATAGACGGTCATACAAATGTACAAATGCTATAAGGTGGCAAGAAATGCACTATAAACAATACTTTGCTGCGTCGTTTCTTGCGCTAGCCTCTTGTTAGCCAGCTATTAGCCTTGATAGCTTTGAGCTAAGGATCTTTGCCGATGCATAAAGTATTGTTTATAGTGCATTTCTTGCCACCTTATAGCATTTGTACATTTGTATGACCGTCTATAATGCTCCCGTGAGGTTTTTCCGGACGTTTTGGTAATGATTTTCACTATAAAATCATATTTCTAAATGACAGGAAGTTGATAAACTGGCCGGAATAGCTTTGAGCTAACTATCTTTCCCGACCCATGTATTCATTCCATTCTAAACATAACGTTAGTTTACAAAACATGACCTGTCTATATAACGTTGAGGAACAAATTATATAGACGGGTAATGTTTTGAACAACTAACGTTACGTTTAGAATGGAATGAATACATGGGTCGGGAAAGATAGTTAGCTCAAAGCTATTCCGGCCAGTTTATCAACTTCCTGTCATTTAGAAATATGATTTTATAGTGAAAATCATCACCAAAACGTCCGGAAAAACCTCACAGGAGCATTATAGACGGTCATACAAATGTACAAATGCTATAAGGTGGCAAGAAATGCACTATAAACAATACTTTATGCATCGGCAAAGATCCTTAGCTCAAAGCTATCAAGGCTAATAGCTGGCTAACAAGAGGCTAGCGCAAGAAACGACGCAGCAAAGTATTGTTTATAGTGCATTTCTTGCCACCTTATAGCATTTGTACATTTGTATGACCGTCTATAATGCTCCCGTTAGGTTTTTCCGGACGTTTTGGTAATGATTTTCACTATAAATCATATTTCTAAATGACAGGAAGTTGATAAACTGGCCGGAATAGCTTTGAGCTAACGGATCTTTGCCGATGCATTCCATTCTAAACGTAACGTTAGTTGTTCAAAACATTACCCGTCTATATAATTTGTTCCTCAACGTTATATAGACGGGTCATGTTTTGTAAACTAACGTTATGTTTAGAATGGAATGAATACATGGGTCGGGAAAGATAGTTAGCTCAAAGCTAATCCGGCCTGTTTAACCACTAGCTTCTGTTAGCTAATGCTGGCTGAGCAAGGAAACTAACAGTAAACGTTTTTACATGAAATACAGCCCAAAAACCCTGCTGACAAACGTTTGCTTATTAAATACATTCTATACTATAATAATACAAACGTTTCATTGCCTCTCTGTGACGACAAAGTTGTTTAAATAAGGGGAGAAAAGTAGCTAAAACCAATGGATGTGGATGGGACAGGAAGTGCCTTTGGCAACCGGAAGTCAGCCGGAAATGGCTACTATGAGATTGTGCAAGTGGAGAATTGTTAAGGGGATGCAGACCTGAGAAAGACGTTTGTCTTGTTTCCATCAGGGTCCCCCATTTTCAATTCATATAGACATTTAATTATGACATACACAACATACATGACATTTATGGCATAGGGACATATAGGTATTTAGTACTGATACATTTGTGACATAAGCGGTATTCAAATATACAGTACTGTTACCCCTCGATCCTCCTCGAGGCTGTTCCTTCAACCGGCGCACTTCTTATTATATCGACTCGGGACAACATTTGTTTGTGTCAGATTTGTGTTTGTATCTAGACCACATTGATTAGCAGAGTTCAGTGATGTGAATGGAAACTGTCAAGTTGATCAACCGATTTTGAGTATCTGGGGCATGGGACTCGGGAGCAATTTTTTATTTTTATTTTTTTTAATAACTAAATAGTTACTTTTCACAGTAACTCATTACTTTTGGGTGTAAGTAACTAGTAAAGTAACGAAGTTACTTTGAAATGAAGTAACTAGTAAAGTAACTGAGTTACTATTTTTCAGTAACTAGCACAACACTGCTGACTACAAATAAAACCCTAACAAACGAGACAAACTTTACACGAAAACAAAGAATGGGGGAACAAACAAATTAACACTAGGAAACTTACTAGGAACACAGGAGAACAGAACAAGGACGTGGAACAGCAACAAGCGTGGACACCAAAACACAAGGAAACACTAGCAGGGATCTCAAACAATGAACCGACAAAGGGAGGCTGGCAAACGAGGCAGATATACACACACTAATTGACACATGAGGGTGATAGGGAACGAGACGCCCCTGGGAGCAAAAGAAAACTAACACAGGGGTACAGGACAAAAGATAACACAAGGCCAAACACTGGGGAATACACTAAAAGACAGAATATAAACATCTAACAAAAGCACGGGAGCACACAGGGTAACATGACAGAAAGCAGGAACAGGAGCATGACAGAGAACAAATTAATAAACATTGGCAGGCACAAATGCATGCAGGGTAGAACCAACTGCAGTAGGCCACAGGATGGCAGTAGAGCACAGTTTATGAGTGGATGAGTATTGTTCATGAGTGGAGGAAGTCCATGGACAGGTGGGGGCTGTTGAGGAGGACAGAAAGGAGGGGAGGGTCCTAGGACAGGTGGACCCTTACATTATCTACTTTATATAAAATATTGTTTCCTGCACCCCTTATTCTATATGTTGTGTTTTCCATTTGACAAACTTCATCTGCTGAGTCCTTCCATTTTTCAATTGTAGGCTCAGGTTTCAACCAATGTCTAGTTCTTTGTTTTAGTGCTGTGATTCTAAGGATTCAGGCTACTGTATGTATTTGTCAGCTGTGATTCTAAGGATTCTGGTTAGGTATTACAGCTGTGATTCTAAGGATTCTGTCTACTGTATGTATTTGTCAGCTGTGATTCTAAGGATTCTGGCTACTGTATGTATTTGTCAGCTGTGATTCTAAGGATTCTGGTTAGGTATTACAGCTGTGATTCTAAGGATTCTGACTAGGTATTTGTCAGCTTCTGGCGCGACACAGGAAGGAAGTAGTTATGAGTAAGTGTGAAGCTAGGAGTCGCTGATATGTAAAAAGGATTACATGCAGGTATGTACAGATAAATGTGGATAGATATATACGGTAAGAGACAACCTACATGACAGCCATCTCGGAATAGTAACTTTTATCGTATTTTACTGTTGCGGTTATTATTATTATTAGTGTATTCGTGGGTGCTTCTTTGCGAATCGCGATGAGTCTGACCACCAACCAGCAGAGGCAAATTGCTCTCATACTTCTGCTGGATACATTTAACAATGTTCCTGCTGCTAACGATGTTCCTGCTGCTGTCACCGTGCCAGACAGGCAGCTCCGTTGTCAAGCAGAGTGGTAGATATGACTGGCTGTGATTGGTTGTTTAAATATGCGCTCGGCGCACCGCTCTAGAAAAGTTCAGCCAGTTTCAACTCTCTAGGCTTTGTGCGGCCGCATCGAAAAGCTGAAAGGCGCTGAAAAAAGAAGCCGACGGCAGCGCACTTCCTAGAGGCGGCCGCATGCGCTCCCTCCCCATTGTAATACATTGAAAACATACGCGTGCAAACCTAAATATGCGCTAGGTGGACGCGAGCCCTGAGGTAACTATTTTGAGGTCACAAAATATGTTTCTATTTTGAAGCCACAAAATATTATATTGAGGCCCCAAATTGATTAATTTGAGGTAACTAAATACATTTCGAGGTAACAAAATACTATTTTGAGGCCACAAGATATTTTTTTCATTTTGCGTGCCAGCAATAAGCCTTTGTGCGGCACGGTGGTGTAGTGGTTAACACCGTCGCCTCACAGCAAGAAGGTCCAGGGTTCGATACCCGCTTGGGGACCAGGTTTCCGCAATGCCAGTTACCCAGGTGGGCATGAAAAACATGCAAAACAACAGATCGCTAACGCTGTCGTGTCCGTGACGAAGACGGGCAGAAGCACTTGGATGGTCCCCGGCCGTGGCTCACGCCACAGCCCTCGTCTGCTCCCGGCTGCCCTTGGGGGGGAAGGACGACGGCATGGGTTAAGCGCAGAGGAGTATCGCATCGGCGATCCTACAAAAACAATGCATGCGTGTGTGTTCCGGTGTGTGTGTGTGCTAACCGTGTGTGCTAACCGCTAACATTGAAGATAATTGCATGCCAATTAAAGACCTCTACAACAGGTCCTGCATTATATTATTATTATTGTAGCAAGCAAATTAGCTGGGCTAGCTAGCTAAAATTAGCTGAACTGACATTAGCTTGATAGCTAACTAGCGAATAGCATCAGCTAGCTAACATTAGCTAACGTTCTTTGACACTATTATTACACCAACACCATGGAACTAATGACCAATTTGACAACGTTCTCTGTCAGAATAGTCAGTAATTTAATATAGTGCTAGCTAACGTTTCAACATACTTGTCTTGTTGCCCATCAGCACTGGCAAATTCACTATTACTAAACTAGTTACAGTAGGTAGCTAGCTACATCTGCTTCCACGTCTTGTGGAACTGGCTGGGACTTGACATGACGTTACCAACGTCTTTGACATTTTATTTATTTTTTTATAGTTAACCAATGAGATCAACAGGCTACTACCGGCAATCCATGTCTGTAATAATAATAATAATAATAATAATAATAATAATAATAATAATAATAATAATAATAAAACAAGAATAAAAACAATAAAAATGTAATTACAATAAAATAAATGTAATTTTAGGGGGGCTAAGATTACATTTAGGGGGGCTTCAGCCTAGGGTACGAGGCTTCAGGCTTCAGCCACTGGGTACGAGTATGAATACACTATGGACCTCATTTTTTTTACTTCTAATTTACATGCTATACTATGTTATTTTATTTCATACTTATCTTGTCTTGCACAGTCTCTGGAGCGTAACAGTAAGAAGCATTTTGTATAAAAGTATTCTGTACTTCTGTATGACAACTATTAAAGAAACTTGAAACTTGCTATTATTCTAGGTGTACCGTTCTACAATAAAGAGAACCACCGTTAAAGAGTAAACAACCTTCTCTGCCTATACTTATTACTCCACAACTGGAATCTACCTGTCTCCGTCGTAACAATATACAGTGTGTACAGTCAGGGCCGCCTGGGAGAAATGCGAGGCCCTGTGCACGATTTAAACGCGAGCCCCCCCCCCCCCCTAAAGGTAAAAAAATTTAATAAAAAATTCATATATATATATATATATATATATTTTTTTTATACAGTCAACATATTCTTAAATAATAGCGCTGCCCGAGGCTGGGCATGATACAGTCAACGGTCAATTATAGAGAGAGAGAGAGAGAGAGAGAGAGAGAGAGAGAGAGAGAGAGAGAGAGAGAGAGAGAGAGAGAGAGAGAGAGAGAGAGAGAGACTTACAAAGAGCCCCTTTTGTCAACTCATAATGACACTGGCTGACATCTCACACTGACATCACAAACCCTGGCCAGCCTCAGAAGATTAGACCTAACCAAATTATAACCAAAGAAAAAGATAAATACATTACGTATTGGAATCAACTCACACAATCACAACACAAATTAGAAACATATTTGGCCCTAAACAGACAGTATACTGTGGCAGACTACCTCAGCACAGTAACTGATAAGAATCTAAGAAAGAATCTGACAAGGTACAGACTGAGTGACCATGGTTTGGCGATAGAGAAGGGCAGACACAGACAGACCTGGCTGCCCAGAGAGGTTATGTGCTGTATTTGTGATGAGGGAGCCGTAGAGACAGAACTACACTTCCTAACACAATGTGAAAATTACAGAAATATTAGGGAGGAATTCTTTCCAAAAATTGAAATAATTTTCCCAGAATTCCAAAGTATGACAGAAGTGCAGAAATTGCCATTCCTCCTGGGGGAACAGAAAGAATGTGCAGTTTTAGCTGCAAAATATGTCAATTCATGTCACAAGAAAACGGACAACCAGTAGGACACTGTATATGTACCATGTTTTACTCACCGCACCATCTCCTTTATTTCTTTTGATCTTATATTGTTTGCTGTTTATGTCATAATTGTGCTTTGGCAACATTTGTGAAATTTCATGCCAATAAAGCTTTTTGAATTGAATTGAGAGAGAAATGCTTCTAGAGAGAGAGAGAGAGACAGAGACGGGTGGGTGTAGCGAGAGAGAGAGGCGGGCGGGTGTAGCGAGAGAGAGACCACGGCGGGTGGGTGTAGCGAGAGAGAGAGAGAGGCGGGTGGGTGGGTGTAGCAAGAGAGAGAGACAACGGCGGGTGGGTGTAGCGAGAGAGAGAGAGAGAGAGAGAGAGAGGCGGGTGGGTGTAGCGAGAGAGAGACCACGGCGGGTGGGTGTAGCGAGAGAGAGAGACCACGGCGGGTGGGTGTAGCGAGAGAGAGAGAGAGACCACGGCGGGTGGGTGTAGCGAGAGAGAGAGAGAGAGACCACGGCGGGTGGGTGTAGCGAGAGAGAGAGACCATAGCGGGAACAGAATAGATTGCTTGAAAAACTCACCCTAACGCAGATTCAATGGCAAAGTTGGAAGGAGACGACGTCGACGCATTTTCATACCGTGGAGATGAAAAGTACCAGTCCCATCCATGATATTGTCCCCCCGGAACAGCACTCGATAACGTAGCTAGCTAGCATTAGCTAACGCTAGCTAGCGTTAGCTAACGCTAGTTACCTGTGCCTGCCTTTAGCTAATTGCTACTAGCCGACATAGCTATAGCCTGACTGAAGGTTCTAACACGCAACAACTTTCATCTTCAGTCCATCTGCCGAACGTCATACTTGGTATTGATAACAAGCTTATGGCACAGAGTGTTATTTCTTCTGCTCCATGCTGCTTTTCAAAAGACATCCACTTGCTCCTCTGGATAGCGCTGAATAGATCCTGTACCTGGCTGGCTGTAGCCCCTTCCCTCGTGGATCCGGGAGGAGCCCGGAACACTATTCTACAAACGTGTCTATCTGCAGAGCAGCAGAGCCGCAGAACCCGGAACACTATATTCTACAAACGTCTAATGTGAAATATATAAGCATGTAAGCAAAACTAGATTTTAGGTCTGTGATGAAAAAGGGCCTCGCGGGAAGGGGGGCCTCAAAAAAAAAAAAAAATAATAATAATAATAAAAAAAAAAAAAAAAAAAAATGTGCGAGGCCCCCCTCCCTGCGAGGCGCTGTGTGACCGCACTGCTCGCACACCCCCTGAGGCGGCCCTTTGTACAGTGTTATTATACATTGTTATTATACTGTGCTATACAGTGTTATGTGGATAGACTATATGTTGTGTATATGGTAAGACAGATGTAGGCAGTAGATAAATATGGCTTTGAATATACAGTAGACAACAGAGTTCAGTTCTGGAGTAGGTGGAATGGGGGTGGGGGGTCCAGCCTAGGGGGTGGTATCTGGGGGGTGAGGGGGCTGTTACTGTGGTGCAGAGTTCAACAAGGTGACAGCTGAGGGGAAGGGAAAGCATTTTCCATCTATTCAGATCTTTTTTTATCCTATCTTCCAATCTTTCGTAATTGTGTTCATAGAGGTCATTCATACGTGGGCTTTCTAAATGTTGCTTTCTAAAAATATGATAGCTAGTTTACATACGAGATTGAGTACAGTCCACCACTATCATGTGCTATTTCTTGGCAGTCCACTCTACATGTTGTACGAGGCAAGCATACCGTAATACAGAAAGTATTATCATGTCCCAATAACAATACGATGCTGATCACAACATAAAAAAACATGAATCGATTGATTTTAATTGACTGGTGCGAGTCAGTGGAAAGGCATCTGTAACCTTAGATACTTCTTAGCATTTCTTTGTCTTAAAAATAAATCAATAAATAAAACTATGAAAACTGAGCAACAGAATGTGGAGTGGAGTGTGAAGGGAAAGACGGTATGCATGCCGGCTGGGCATGTGGGAGTGATATGAAGAAGATCCTAAAATCAGTACACTTCCTTAGTAGCTGGTCCTGATATACACCTGCAAACAAACTTGATTTGTTCCTACACTAAATAATAATAATACATAATGCATCAGAGTGTGCATGGCTGATGCCAAGTGTACGTCCCACCTCATTAATTCAGCCATAATGAGTTTTGCAGCATGTAAGAGCAGCTACCTTAGAGACAGCCCCAAGAGTCAAAGCTAATTAAATCAGAATCTTAAATGCCAATCTACACACATCTGCCTTTGTTTGGACTGTAAAATGCGTCGACGAGCAGCACTCACACACACAAAAGATACGCTCTCTCACTCTCTGTCTCTGTCTTTCACACATGGTGTAAGTGTCAATTATCTGAGGAGTTGATTTAACATCAATTGTAAACTTTTATATTTCATGTCAGGGAGTCCATGTTTTTCTGCCGCCTTGGAACCCAAACTGCAAAGAAAAAGAACACAGGAAATAATATACACCAGTAGGTGTCCCTGTAACCAAGAGTTTCCCTAAAAGCCACAAAGTATTGATTTCTATTTGCTGCAAACATGCTGAGAACACTACAGTGCTGCATGTTCGAGTGCAGTGGACTCTGTTGACTCGTTGTGTGGCCGGTTGTCATTCCTTATTGACAGAGATTAGAGGATCTCAAAGCCCCTGTGGAATTTCTCATTGCAGATTTCTAACAAAGGCCCTTGACATGCTGAGCTCATGTCACGCTGTGGCCACCATAAGGGCCTCAAGGACATCTTCTGAATGCACACCTTAGGACTTGTGTAGGTTTCTACCCATTGTTCATTGAAATCCTTGAACAGACGGCTTGAGAGGTGCCGACAATGATGCCTTTCTCAACCAGGACAAGTCATCTTCATCCCCGAATTAACCCACATTGTGAAAATTGCCTTTCCCTGTGTTTTACATAGTTTTTACAGAATGTGGGGTTGTCCCACCACTGTATGCATTGTGTCTTTTCTGCAGTTCAGCTGTGACAAGAACCCTCCCTCTTAAAACAGAATTGCTGCCACAATCACCATAGTTAGTAAGACCTCATAGGGGCGTGTATATGCACGTGAAGATATCTTGATGTACAAGACTCTGCAATGTCTAGTTTGAATGTTTGATCTGAATTTCGTTCGACGTTACAGGCCGGTGCACCACTGCTAGATGAGTGCACGAGTGGCTCGCTTGTTACAGGAATGGCCCATTGAGAACAAGACTGAAACTTACTAGAGGCTGCTCAAGTGTTCTTTTCAGCAAAAAACATAAAAGACATGTTTAGGGGACCTATATTAACTTATTAAAAAGGACTAAGATATGTCCCCTTTAAGGATTGATGGTATACTGTACTTAGTCATAGTTTGAAGAGTGTTGCAAAATGGAATTTTTCCACTAAATGTATCAACACCATTGTTAACACTTTGATCGCCGGGGTTAAATTCATAATTTACCATCCCTCGCCAGCCCTATTTAACATGGAGAAGTTCCCCTTCTTTGCAGGGCTATAACTTTTTAAATTTTATTGCTAAATTGACATTACTATGGCCCATTCAACGTCTTATATCTATTGTTCAGGGTGTAGCAACGTTATACTTTTTCATTCACATATTCATACTAAAATACGGTCTAAAGTATAAGTATGTTTTTATCGTTTTCTGCAGCTTTCTCCAGAACTTGATTTCTAGCCCTAAATGCATTATATTGATGATCAAATACAGTTTGGTAGGAATCTGTGCGAGATAAAAAATGTCAAATGGACGTACTTCTAGAAGTTACTACGTATGATCTGATGATGACCGGATGGGGTGGGGTCGTTTATAATTCCGTGGGCAACGTTATATCATTCATCTAGTGTGGGTGATATGATCATTAGAGCAGTTAGTATAGAAGACATTACAAAATAACGCTGAAACTCACCGTAGCTTCCTCTCGCCGTTGGGAGATGAGCGTGGAACAGAATTTTTTCTATTATGGGATGTCGAAATATCCGATCCATTTCCAGGTTGTATAATAGTATATACGTCCAAATCATGTTGTTTATCGAGTTATTGGTAACGGATCACTATCCGTCGTGATCAGCTCGAGTCCTGGGACTATTACCGAGTGATCAGACCAAATTAAAATGAGCACTAGCTTCCACTTCCTGTTTCTTCCCTGGGCGATCCGCCGATCGGCCACCAGATGGCGCTCTTGAACCGTTAGAGAGTTGATAGGGGCTCACCAGTACATCTCATGTCTCCGGGGGAGAAATATGATTTCGATCACAGATTTTTTAAATATTGATATCAAAGACGCTGTCCAGCGTCTTCGGCAGAATGAGCATGGCGGGGAATGGCGTGTTCCAGCGCCAACGGCGATTAAAGTGTTAACACTTTGATAACCAGTCATAAGGTTGATGCCGCACCTTTAGGCCATGAACGCTTTCAATACCTCTATTTTATTTTTTTAATCTTTTTCCCCCCTCCTTTTTCCTCCGATTTTCTCCCATCCCAATGTTAGTCGTTATGCCAATTCCCAATCCCCTTCCTGGTCGCTGCGCACTTATCCCCCACAGTCGGTCTGGGAGAGTGGAGGCTATCACGTGCTTCCTCTGACACACGTCTAGCCAATCAACCGCTTCTTTTCACCTGGCAGCGCGGACTCTCACTGAGAGGGTGTAACGTGTGGAAGGATCACACTACCCCCCTTAGATCCTATCTGCGCTGAGCAGGCGCCCCGACCGAACTGTAGGAGTCACTGTTTACAACGACCCGGACCCACCTTGCCAGCTTTTCCCACCCTCTAATACTGCCAATTGTATTAGTGTGAATGGACAGCCAAGCTGGTGACAACGCCGGAGCTGTGAGCTGGATTAGAACAGGCAAATCCAGCGTCTCCGGCATTTGGTGACGAACGCAATCTCCGCTATACCACCTGTAAGATCCTGATCAAACTGGCCAGTATCACGTCTTCGTCTGTTTGGCCCTCCATCCAATTCCTCTGCGTTGTGTACTTTTAATGGTCCTGACGTCTCCGATACTGGTAGATAAGATCCTTATCTCCCCCGTTAGTGCAATCCATAAACCATCCTAATTCTCCACCTCTGTAAGAATTCGACACTTCGACACCGTGAGATACCTTATGAGGAGAAGCGTTGTTTTATTGCTATAAACAGAACCTCATAATCAGATGTTATCAGATGTTATCAAATTGTATCGTCCTTGAAGAGTCTATTCTAATGATCTTTCGGTGTGTTCGTCTATCGTCCTTTTGTGATTCAGTCCAATAGTGTTCAGGCCTGTTCGCTAGCCTAACCCTCCTTGCGTTAGCCGGAGCTAAATGATGATGTGGCCTTCTTCCCCCCCCCCCCCCCCCCCCCCCCGTGGTGGAGGAGGAAGAGTCTCTCCTGGTTCCTTCCCTCTTAGTCTCAGTCAGATTTTAGTCTGCCTTACACCCGGAAACACCGTTCGACTCATAGATGTTCGTCGTCGCAACGACGGCCCCGCCTTCTGGTTGTCATGCGACGTGTTGTCATGACAACTGCTAACCTTTCACACATTAAACGTTTCATTCACTGTTGCATTAAAATAAACCCCTCTCCCTCGCTCTGGGCCTACAGTACACTCTTATCAGTTTGTTCCTGCGAGGAATGCAAAACATTGGGCTGGCTGCTAAACATTCTGCAGTGCTGGCTACTGCCTCTTCTTCTATCACCGTTTTCTAAAGCGAACCATGCACATTTCGTTACCACCGTTTTAACTGTGGTCATCTCTCCCCAATCTATATATCACATACATTGAAAAAGCACCCAAATCCTTCACACCTGACCGCCCCTTCAATACCTCTATTTTAATCAAATTCATAATTTGAGTATGAAAACCTTGAATCCATACATACAGTCTAATAATAAAAAAGACCAAGGTTTCCTGAATGAATTGCACATGCAATGCACAACGGATTTGTAAAACAGGCATGTATTCTGATTTAGGTCAGGAAAGTTCACCAAAAAACACATTTAAAATACTTTACTGAAATTCATTACTGAAATACTGAAGAGAGCTGTGTTCAGAGTCGAGACACACATCTCAGATGCCTCGTCTCACGGAAGAGTTCAGTTCATTGCACCGTTTGTCTCTGTCTGCGAGCGGAAAGCCGTCTCAGGCGCGACAAGTCGCTCTCAGAGTTGCCTAACGCAAATGACGTCGGCAGTCATTATTAATCATTTGATGGTGTGAATTGCACAGAGGTGGTTCGGCGCATCTGGTCTTTAGTCATATATCCCAATCATCACGCTATCATGCATTCCAAATCTGTCCATGAATACATTATTTAAATTTACATCATTAGAAAAGTCATTTCAGAGTTTGGCCCACCCCAAACTTGGCGGAATGGCCGTAACGACTTAATGTTTCCTCATAACTCTCTCCTGCAGCAGGAATATTGTATTCATTTAATCTATAATACCATATTCATTTTCAAAATGCAGAGGGAGGCAAATGGACTTAAACCTAAAGATCTTTTTCCCCCTCACGTTAGTGAAAGTACATTAATGAATCTCTTCAAATGGCCCACATCTCAGCTGAAATATTTGCACAACTAAAGGCGAGCTTGATGTTTAGTTTAGTTTGGTTTAGTTTATTTATTTAGCACATTATTAAAAAAAAAAAACAGTGCTAGGAGGGAACGAAGCCCAAAGGGCTTGTACAAAGTTCCACTCCCATCTCATTGTCCATAAACAATATGAACGAATTACATGTGTAGCATGGTCTACAAAATAAAAAACAAAACAGGAACAGAGACATAAGGCAGACACTATAGCGAAAACATGGAAGATTGACACGAGTCAGTAACAAGAACGCATTTTTTATTTTTATTTTTTGATGGCAAAGAAGAGGAGAATAACATATTGACGGTATATAATGAGGAAAAGGAAACAAGCAGTCATACTAACAGTAGATGTAACACTGATGACACAGGAGTAACTTAAAGGAAAACTCCAACATTTTGGGAAATTAGCTTATTTGCCATCTACCCTGGAGTTAGACAAGAAGATACATACCTTTTTTCTTCTCTGTGCATGCAGTAGGAGTAGGAAGACGCTGGGAACTAGGCTAATGGAGGAACCTACTTCCAGTGACTGACGCTAAGCTAGGCTAACGGTGCCCATCTTCCTACTCCTACTGCATGCACAGAGAGAAAAAGGTATGTATCTTAACATTCCAACATTTTGGGAACCTTGGAGTTAGACAAGAAGATGCATACCTTTTTCTTCTTTGTGCATGCAGTAGGAGTAGGAAGACGTTGGGAACTAGGCTAATGGAGGAACCTACTTCCAGTGACTGACGCTAAGCTAGGCTAACGGTGCATGTCTTCCTACTCCTACTGCATGCACATGAGAAGAAAAAATGGTATGCATCTTCTTGTCTAACTCCAGGGTAGATGGCAAATAAGCTAATTTCCCAAAATGTTGGAGTTTTCCTTTAATGTGATGGTGAGTTATGAATTATGATGAAATTAAATTCGATTTAATAGTTTTTTGAATATGGATAAGGAGGTTGTTGACCTCAATGATGAATTTAGAGTCTTCCAGAGTTTAGGACATCTAAAGCTAATGTTGAATTGATGGCTAGTTGTCCGACAGAAAGGTAAGTGGAGTTTATTGCTATGGTTTATATGAGTGAAATTCTGATGAAAAGATGAAGAAACTATGGAAGGTATCAGGAAGATCTTGCCTATTGTTAATGAACTTGAATATGAATGAGCATGTTTGAAAGGTATTGAGTTTGTCAATTGATAGTAAAGAATATTTGCGGAACAGAGGTGCAGATGGTTCATATCTGGTAGAGTGGGAAATCATCCTGAGGAACCTTCTGGATTATGACTAATTTGTTAAGATATGATGGTATGTTGCAGCCCAGACTATATTACAGTAGTTAAGGTAAGGAAATAAAAAGCTATAATACAAGGTTAGATGGGCAGAGGGATGTATCATGGGGCAGACCTTTCTCAAAATTCCAAGCATCATCATTGACTTTTTGCACACATTGTCAATGTGATTATGCCAATTAGACCCTTTGTCTATAGTAACTCAAATTTTTTTTGTGAAAAGCACTTGGAGAATTGCATTTCCATTCATTAATATTTTAGATTGTTCTTTATGTAACTTCTTGTGCCATTGGTACTGCCTCAGATATGGAAACGCCATTTTTGAGTAAGCTCAAATTTGCATTAGCTGCAACCTTTTTGCGATAGGCCACACCCATCACCATGCCCTTTTAACCATGAACACACCCACACACACCTACACACACACACACACACACCTACACACACACACACACACACACACACACACACACACACACACACTTGACCTTCATGCCTTCATGCCAGATTTGGCAAAACTGGCCGCTAGATTGTGAAAAAATAATTTTGGACCGACCCACCAACCAACTGATCAACCCACCAACCAACCAACGGATCAACCCACCAACCACCAACGGATCAACCCACCAACCAACTGATCAACCCACCAACCAACTGATCAACCCACCAACCAACCAACCAACCAACCAACCAACCAACCAACCAACCAACCAACCAACCAACCAACCAACCAACCAACCAACCAACTGATCAACCCACCAACCAATCAACCCACCAACCAACCAACCAACCAACTGATCAACCCATCAACCAACCAACTGATCAACCCACCAACCAACCGGCAGAGTGACCTATAGAGCTGCCGGTCGCAGTGCCCTTTTGGATATTTAAAATGGATCATTCTGTGTTTTGCTACAATACTTCACATCAGCTGTTGATTGTGATAGGATTGCATCTATATAGTGATGGATGGATGTAGACATTGAGAAAACGGGTGCAAATCAATGCTGTACAGAGTACTTTGACTAGTGGCACCTGGTTCCCAGGAGGATTATTTGTCATGATTACACCCAACGCACGCGGAGCGCTGCGAGGGGGCACTATTGAGATCTGTCTGTATGTTTGTATGCCGTAGTTCCTACAGTTCTGATCCGATTTGCATACAACTTCACTCACAGGTTGCCAGGTGGCCAATGACACATTTATAATACATTTTATTCGAATTAATTGTGTATTTAATTCAATACTGAAGGTAAACGTTAGGCCTTTTGAACACAAGAGGGTGATACCACACACAGCCTCACCTAGACTCCGGTAATCAGTTTTGTGCCACCAGGTTTACAACATGGACATGTCCAAGTGAACCTGGTTTTGTAGTTGATATACTTATTGCAGGGGTGGCCAACCAGTCAGAGACTAAGAGCCACACAAATTACTGTGGTACCACAAAGAGCCACACCATACCAGCGTTTCTGAACCTTTTTTTCAGTCACGGCACCCTTCATGTGTTTATAGGTCCCGTCCCACCCTCTGGCCTCTGAAGTTGCTAATGTCTTTTCTATTTGGGCCTCACAGGGTTAACCTCTTAAACCTGAGTGGTCCGGTACTGGACAGCAAATGACATCAGGCCATAAATCCATCTCTACAGAATGTATGAATTAATGTTGCATTGTGTTTTCTTTTCAAATGTAGCCAAGAGTAAAGACCCTAACCATGTCAAAACAGTAGTCAAAGTGTATATTTTCAGCATTATGTTTGTTTACCAATGATTTTAACTTATTAGTGAAATATAAGATTATAGAAATCTCCGGGCATTGAGTCGGAAACCGGCGCATATTTACGGGAGGAAGTGGTGCAGCCAAAAGTGGGTGTAGTCTTTTGAAGGAAGAGACCCAGGGCTTTCGATGGGCTTTAGAATTCCGAAAAACTACACTACCCAGCTCACGCCAGCCCCTGTCAATCAGCTGACTTCTGGATTAACTTTTTTATTTATCTTATTTTTCATGATTATCTCCCACAAACCTGAATGTTATTGCCATAAAATCTGATGAAAAATGGTGGAGAAATTGACATTATAAAAAAGTAACTATAGTAGATTTCATTCACGATTTGTGAATCACGCCTGGTGATACTAAATCCAGATTGAACTCTGCCATTGGAAAGGGGAGATTTGGCCCGATCCATAGATGTGCGACTTGGCCATAATAAGGTCATTTATAGGCCCGATATCAAATTGCATGCGTCCGGATGGCAGAATTCAGTACTGTACAGTATCTACAAAATCTTCTGTTTAATTATCTTCCCTTTATTAATTTGGTTAGATTTTTCAGGTCTGGTCAATTTTAGCATGGTGTTATTCACAGTCAAAGATATATAGAAAATAATATATAGAATTTATATTCTCCTTTGGTTCATTACAATTTACTCAAGCCTATACAGACAAAAGATTCCCTGCGATCCCTAGATGTCCCTAGGATCAGATACCAAGAACATGAAAATGGACAAAAAAAGTCTATAAACGTTTATTCTACGTTCTTATGGAATGGATAACATTTAAAAAAAAATAAAAATTCTATATATAAATTGTTTTAATCAATGGATTAAAGAGCCACACATTGATGGGCAAAGAGCCGCAGGTTGGCCACCCCTGACCTATTGCATCAATATCGTTTGTAGATTAAGGGCTAATTGCACCCTTACTTACAATTATTTATGAATTGAAAATGGGGGACCCTGAAGTAAACAAGACCAAAGTCTTTCTCTGGGCCCCGTTCCCCGTACCTGGATAACTGAGTTAGCCGGATAACTTTCGGTCAAGTCTGACTTAAGCCGGACTTTCCGGTTCCCCGAAGCTGGATTGTCTAAATCACCATGACAACAGATCAAAAAGTTTGAGCCTGGTCGAGAGCAGGGTTTAAGTTCAAGTTAGCCGGATGAACCATCGCCACGCCCCCGCAAAGAAGTGACAGCGCGTTTCCTGAAATTATTCCCACAGTCTAGGATCTGCATTATACCATTCTGAATTACGTTTTTGTGCTCCATTCTTCCAGAGGGGGCTTTTGAAATGTAAAATAGACCCAAAATGCTGATACTAAATTCACTTTGTCCTAAGTAATGCACGTTATATACCGTGGCGCTCGCTCTGTGCGATGTACACATTATGTGTACATTTGCAGCATTGCAAATGTGAATCCCGCAGGGATATCCTTAATGATTGAAACCTATCGCTCGTTTGGCTCTGATTCCTTTCATATTCTCCGCTGTGGATGAGGAGCGAGGAAGGAGAGGAGCGCCTGCATTTTGTTTCATTCAAGCATAAAATTGAAGTGTCTATGCGTGGATTGTGGATCTTGTGTGATATTGTAACTGGGATTAAAATGTCTGATGAGATGCGCTGTTTGACGGATTTGAGAAATTGAATGAGCCGTTGACGTCACATTAATGAATGAGAATAAAGAGATAAAACTTCATTCAAAATAAAGAATATTCTAAACACGGGTCTCTCGTTCATTAATGTATAAACAATGAATTTATCCCATCTGGCACAGTGGCGCTGCGGTAGTGCTCAATCCTGGCAACCCGGCGACCGGTGTTCGAAACCCCGTGTTTCCAATATAATTTTTTGGAATATAATATTAATGATTATACGCAAAGGTAGCCTAGTTTTAAGTTAAAATATTATAAATCTACATGCATTGAGGATGTCATTCTTTATATAGCTCTCAACGTGCACCAAATTGAATTATTCCTACATTTCAAAAAGAAGGAAAAGACTAGGTTTCGAACCCCGGTCGTCTGCGTGAAAGTCAAAAGAAGAACCCGTTACACCACAGTGGAGATGAGTAAAAGATCGACCATACATCAATCAATGGGTAAGAGAGCCGTATCGTTATTCTGTATAACAGTTTAACTAATTATTTTCGCTAGCAAGATCTCATTTGATTATTCAATCCAGCAGGCAAGTTTAAAGAAATATAATCTGATTGATTGAGGTAATGAGGGACTTAAAATTAGCCTATAGATAACGCATTTAACTTGTCGGCGAGGCGATTGAGCCATACTGCAATATGTTAATAAAGTTTTAAATCAATTAATCAATCAATGCCGCTAGAGAATCAGGATCTCTGCTATCGATACGTGCTGGCTTTTCAACTGAAGCGGCCGCGCGCACTTATCCTGGGTCTCAAGTCTGGTTTGAGTTAACGAGACTGAATCCACCTTCGAGGAACAGGAAAATCCCGGCTTCAAACATCGGGTTAACTGAATCTGGATAATGTGACTCTTGATCGACTTAGTTGAACCAGGTACGGGGAATAGGGCCCTGGTCTGCATCCCCTTAACACTTTGATTACCACTGGTGAACATGGTAAAACGTGGTTAAATGCCAGCACCCACTTCAATGATAGCGTTGTGAACGCATAATCTCGGTCTTAAATTATGGCTATGTGTCTAATCTGCACGTCGCTTATCAATGACTTGTTTGCAGTCAACATTGTCGAAACGGGTTTTTTTTTTAATCGGTTAATTTCCGTTTTATAGCATTTTGAAAAGCTCTCGTTTTTCAGGAAAATATATAGATTCCGTGATAAACGGCATTTACTGGAATATTCTGGCATACACAAAAACGTTCATTTTTCGGCCTATTTATGAATCGTTTTCAAATAAACGCTAGATTATCGATAGTATATGTGTACTTATGCATGCTATAGAAGCGATCTGAAAAGTATATTCTCTCATTTCCTGATCACCGAGCACACACACACACACACACATATGGGACACGTTGATATATCTGTGAAAAAAGCTCTGATTACCCCAAGACTGGTAAAATAGTTTCCTTACCTCAGATCAGATGTTATCCAAAAAGATTATTCCAATTCCTGATTGCGTTTATTGATTCAGCGTTGGGTGCTGGAAATACATAATCCACGCTGTTCTGAGGGCCGGCGATCACTTGGTCTCTTCAGTTGGCTTGATGGAAAAGTGAAATGAGGAAACTGCCCCCCCCCCCCCCCCTTCATCAGTCTAAACCAGGGGTGGCCAACCTTTTTTGAACCAAGATCTACTTTTTTATTTACCACCTAGCCCGAGAGCTACCAGCCAAAATTGTATATTGTAAGCCGTCATTTGAGGCTTTATAAAAGCAGCATAATGAACACAAATCTGTCAGTGCCGAGTCCGACCTCATCTTAAATAACAAACAGCATTGCTTGTTGTAGTTAACAAGGAGAGAAAGAGTTGATTTAGCAAAAAAAAAAAAAAAAAAATTTTTTTAATAATCAAATTTTATTAATCAAGATCTACTTGAAATCAGCCCGCGATCTACCTGTCGATCGTGATCGACTGGTTGGGCACCACTGGTCTAAACTAATGAGGTGCAGTTACACAGGGAGAGACGATAGGGGGCGGTATCTTCCCAATTGAGCTCAGAGAGACTCTGCAACACTAGCGTGAGGCTCGAATGATGAAATATGAATTCAAATCGCCAATAAAAAAAATACGACAAACAAACACTATATAGCGTTGCCGACACTCAACTGGCGGCATGAACTAACGACAAAACGCATCGCTGGCATCCAAAGTGTTAACAATTGTGTGTTTTTTGTGTGAGCCGTACTGTGTTACGGTTGCAGTGCAGGTAAGCAATTGTGAGTCCAGTAGAGGAGGAAATAATACAAGTCGGAGAATGATTGCTCTTTCTTAGTGGTGTCTTTTTAATGTAAGAACACAGAGCACAGGGAATCCAGAGAAAGAAGTCGGGCGTCAACTTGAGAGCAAGGTAGATACATGAGAATAATCAAGAGCGAGAAGGTCAGAAGTATCTCCAGCTCCTTCCACACAAAACACGGTCTGAAGCCTCGACAGGGATAGAGAGGACGACAAGTGAATATATAGTCAAACACCAACATTCCAATGCGTCAATTAGTGACAGGGTAATTGACAGCAAAGTGACAGCGACCAGTGGTGACAGAACAGGGAGTGACACATCAGGAATGGGGCGTGACCAACAGTGAGTGCAGATACCAACCACCAGGGGAAATAACTCCAGAATGACAGTTGGGTTCCTAAGACAGAACCCCGAACGTTACAGTACTGTACCCATTCTGCAATCTGTTAATAACATTTGCATGCAATCAATCACCTGCGCAGGGTTTGATTGAATCAACATTTTATTAACAGATTGCAGAATGGGTACAATACAGTACGGCTCAATACACACAATTGTTAACTCATTCTACGCCAGCCACGAGAAAAGTCGGGTTAACTCGCCAACCGTTCAGCGCCAATCACGAGAAAACTCTGGTTTTAATCGTTATTTATTTTATTAGATATATCCATTCATTTTCATCCATCCAGCCTGATGTTATCATTGGGAATGGGTCTAAGCTCGTAAAAGGGCAAATACCGCCGCCTACGCTTTCCAGCTGGTATTGCACTCCATCGGAAATAGTGTAGTTTCTTTTCTGGGACGATCCGAGCCGTGGGGGTGGGGTTTAGGTGCTCAGGCGAGGTAGCCCTTTGCAACGATGGTATGGAACAGTAACCCCGCCCGCCCGTTCATGTGTAACGCTCTGTAATGTGGGACGGACCTCCACGAGCAGTATTTGGAATGGCGATGAGATAATTGGATTATTTCTTTTGCATTACATCAGATACCAGGTAAGAACACTATATATAAAATCTTGCGTTGATCTGATATTTCTTTCTACCCCGATCAAAGCCGTCTCTGTGTGTGTGTGTGTGTGTGTGTGTGTGGCTGTGTGCCGTTGGGTGGGAGGAGGTAGCGGGGGAGCCCCGCGGTCCAGGGCTCTTTTCATTCTTGCATGAGGAAGGATAATAATGATGATCTAGTGTTGATTTCAGGAAGATTTGATAATCAGGCGAAAAATGACAACGTGTTTAGTGTATTCCACTAAAGGGCTATTATCGCGTCTTTTCCTGGAATTACTCAGAAGCACCCAAACTATATTCATATTCAAAACGGTATAAAACGGAAATGTACAAATGAAAAAACAATCTGTTTTGTGGATGTTGACTGGAAGCAACCTACTGACAGTCGACGGGTGTATTAGACCCATAGATATAATATAAGATATATTTTAAGCACTCACAAGTGAACAAAGCGCCCCATTGACTGGCGTAATAGCGCCCTCTGGTGCCCCGACCCGTGGCGCAGAATGAGTTAAGGGGATGCAGACCAGATAAAGACTTGTTTACATCAGGGTCCCCCATTTTCAATTCATAATGAATTGTAAGTAAGGGTGCAATTAGCACCGTGCAATCCATTCTTTGTGGATCTAGCCCTAAGTATTTAATGTTTGCTATGGGCTATTTGAACACAGACATACCTGGATTAACCTTGTATTGTAGTTGATATACGTATGCATTAAAACACCTTTTTCCGGAGCAAATCTCAAGTTCAAGTTTCAAGTTTCTTTAATAGTTGTCATACAGAAGTACAGAATACTTTTATACAAAATGCTTCTTTCTGTTACGCTCCAGAGACTGTGCTAGACAAAAGATAAGTATGAAATAAAATAGTATAGCATGTAAAAATAGAAGTAAAAAATAGAAGTCACGTACGTAGACAGTGTTCAGTATAGTATATACATATGTACAATGTTCAATGCAGAATAGAAGTAACTGAGTTACCATACAATATACTATGCAATATACTAATATACAATATACTATATAGTGCAAAGCAGAATGGGATGAGGTACAATTTAGGTAAAATGTACAGTAAGGTGTACTGAGGTATGGGTTGTAGTGCAAATCCTTTACCAATAAATATAAAGTGTGTTTAGGTGTTCTAAAGTGTGGAGAGTGGGTGCTGCAGTGTGATGTTTGTTTAAAGTGAGTGTGTGCGTGTGGATGTGTGTGTTGTGAGTGCATTTGATGGTTGTTGCATAGTGTTATTGTTCGTTGAGCAACCTGATGGCCTGGGGATAGAAGCTTCTTCTGAGCATTTCTGTGCTTGTCATGAGACTCCGGTATCGCTTGCCTGACCACAGCAGTTCAAAGAGGCAGTTGTTTGGGTGGCTGGAGTCCTTGATAATTCTCTTAGCCTTACCCATGCACCTTAGTTACATCATGATTGTGCTGTTTCACGTTTGTAATTTAATTTAATATTCGCTATTGCCATTGACCATTTGGCCTCTGTCAGCTTGTCACTCATAAACCAGGGCATTCCCACGTGGAATGCTTATTACAATTTGATAAATCAAGTGATATTGTACAAAATCGCTAATTGCTTTCAGCAACAAGATTGTGTAAGCTAAGCAGTGTTGAGTTGAGTTTATAGGTGACGTTTCCAAACCAGGAAGAATCCAAACCAGGATTTTAATATATTTGACTTGCTTTAAAAGTGAAATACATTGCTTGTGGCAATTTCAGGGACAAGTCACAGCTGTAGAAGTAGAATTGGATGTGAGGAACGATCAGGTACGCTGTTATGGTTCATAAACTGAGAGCTGAAGTGGTTAAGTGAGTGACTGCTCTCACACAATGGTTCCATGAAGGACATGCACGGGCAGACACGCTACATTCTAGTGAAGCATCTTGCTCCGTCCATGGCAGGCATTAAATACAGGCTAAAAACACATGTTCATGTAGCTGATGCTACCCAGATGGACAGGCTTTGCCCATTCCTGCGATGGTGTAGGCATCTGGGAGAGTGCCCTTTATAATTATTATCTCTGCCAGGCGATCATGTAATTGGTCTGGTGTTGTGTATGTGTGTGTGTATCTGCAGAAAATCTCGCAAACTACAAGGCAGATTGGTCTAATTAATATTATGTGCCCAATTATAACTATATGAACAAGGACCTCTCATGGTTTTGATGATCCAAGTATTTAATTTGAATTTATTTCCATCATTGTCCATTGAAATACTTATTCTGTATAAAGTCACACATATTTGAACGCAATAGGGTGATACTAGACAGGTTCGCTGCTCACAGCCTCCAGTAAATCAGCTCGCCTGTTTACAACATGGAAATTCCATTTATAGTGAACCTTGTATTGTTGTTGATACCTATGCATTAAGGGGCACTTCACCAAAAAAAAACATGCAGATTTTTCTTGCACATAATCTCATACACATCCAAAAACTCTAAACCGTTTTGCATACATTAATTTAGTTTGACAGTTATTGAGAGTAAATTAGTTTGGAATATGATTCAAGTTCAAGAGCTGTGGCTGATCAAGAAAAACACTGAAAACAACAGCTGACCAAACAAACTGCGACCCCAATAGCACAACACAAGACAGGTATGAGAGTTAGCCAAAAACAGGGCATTATTTATTGCACAGGGAAAAAAGGCAGCACATTATTTTACCACTGGGGCACCAGGGGAACGTGCCCCCCCTGAAATCTCAGGTGCCCCTGAGGTGACACCCCAGACATTTTTTATTCTTTTTTCTTTTAGTTTTAAATTTTTTTTATATAAAAATAAAAATAATGTTAACAATCACTTTCCATCACAGACCGAAAATCTAGTTTTTCTTACAGGTGTCTAATGTGACTTACATTCACATTAGACTCCTCACTATGCCTGCGACAGGCAGCGTGATGCGTGTGTCATCTATCTGAAGCGGCGTGCATATAAAAAGCTGCCATTAAGCGCTGGCACATGGACTGGTGGCAGTGGTGGTCACTCACAGGTGTGTAGAGTAAGGTGGATGACTGAGTCAGAGTGGTGGTAATTTCTTTTTTAACACAATGTCGACGAGAGAACGCGATAAAGGGTGGACATTTGGCTCCGGGAATTTACAACGAAAGGCAAAGAAAAAATAAGTGTTCAATAACTCGATGAGAGGTTCGTTGGATAAATGTATCACAAAAAACAGCGACCCGACCGAAGCAGCCACAGCCACAGCAGGGCCTCGTGGGGGGAAGAAGCTAGCAGCACCAGCCCCATGGAATACTTGTTATTGCGACGCTGAATTCAGTATGCAGTAAAGGAATATAGCATCAGCGAATGGACATATCGATCTACCAGATGGCGATCAATAACTGGGACATCCTTTTTGGAATCAACGTTATACCGGACAGGCACAGCCAGGACGGACGTTTCCATATGGAACCATAGAGAAGTGCCCGCGTGGCGTGGTTGATTCAACGTCAAGGTGAGACCAAGGCGGAGGGACATACACACATCAGGAGGACGTGGACAAGAATGGTAAGTCATAATGTTTAATTTAAGCCAGCCTTAGCCCTTATTATTATTAACCCTTTACCGGTCACTTGTTGAAATACCTGGAAATTCACAATTTCAACTCTAGAATGTTATTTTTGTGCTATTTCAAAAGTTATCTACAATTTTGAAAAAAAATATATCCCCCTGTAAATTAAGGTTAACCGAAGTGTCTGTGATCAGGCCCTCGACCGGTACCCTAAAAATGTGGGGGCTATGGGGCATATTTTTCCTTAGGGGGCATATCTATGAAACTTGGCAGGCTGATTCATAACATAAAATAAATAATACAATATATTGGGAGTTTTCTTGAATTTGCCTTGCCATGGCAACAGTAGCCGATAAAGGCCCAACGAAGAATAGTGGACAAAACTATATAACTACATGGTACTACATGGTACTACAGGGTACTACATGATACTACATGGTACTACATGATACTACATGGTACTACAGGGTACTACAGGGTACTACATGATATTACAGGGTACTATAGGGTACTACACAGGGAAATACAGGGTACTACAGGGTACTACATGGCAATACAGGGTACTACATGGCAATACAGGGTACTACATGGCACTACAGGGTACTACATGGCACTACATGGTAGTAGTAATACCCTAAGTGTGACTGACTAGATGCATCAGGCATATGTCTAAAAATGGACACTATGTCAATTCACTTGAAGGGGCATATGACCGTTTATGGCTTCACCACTTTTTAGCTAACAACAAATCCTGATTTCACTAATCCTATGCAAAAAACACCTACAGTATCCCATCCTTTACAATGATTGTTCAACTGCAAACATGAGTAAATGTTATCAATTCACCATGACTTGTTGAGGAAATAATGGATTTTGAAGAGTAGAAGCAGGTGCACAAATTAGATTTTTTTTGCTGTGGTGAAAAGAAGGAAGTTGCAGATCCCCTGATTGGTCAGATGGGATGGTGAAAATATTTGTGTCATAGCCTGACCTGTGCTGATTGGCTGGAAGAAGTTTTTTTCATAGATTAAAGATCCCCCTCTCCCACCTGGCTAAATATATTGTATGGGAAAGTGGCCAAAAATGGTTACTTGGCCGGTAAAGGGTTAAGAATACTTTGACTTGTTAAGCCCAGCCTGGGGCTATTGTTATTAAGAATACTTTGACTTGTTAAGCCCAGCATCGGGCTATAATTTATTATTAAGAATACTTTGACTTGTTAAGCCCAGCCTCAGGCTATAATTTATTAAGAATACTTTTGACTTGTTAAGCCCAGCCTCGGGCTATTATTATTAAGAATACTTTGACTTGTTAAGCCCAGCCTCGTATATTTATTATATGGCTATCATATATTTAATATTGATGGAAATGGTGATAGTTATACTGTACCTACTTAAATATGCGTAGGCTTGTCACTTGTGGTTTCGTTTCGCCGATGCTCTGACATGGTGCTACTCAGTGTGTGTGTGCGCGCGTGTGTGTTTGTGTGAGAGAGAGAGAGAGAGAGAGAGAGAGAAACTGTCTTATCTCTTATGCGCACTCATGTTTTGAAATGTGTGTGTTGGTTTACGGGAAATTCGTTTTCTGAAGCCTATATTTGATGTCACTGTTTGAGTTCTTGAATGGGAATGTATGCCCCCCCGTTAGATTACTCTGGTCTGACAGCAGTGGAGGCAATACAATATTATGTATGAACCAATGTGTACCTTGCATTCATGCAAATACTTGAATCCCTTTCATGTCATGGGGCAACTTGATAATTGAGTGAGAAAACACTTGTTTAAAATAATTTTTGTTTGATTTGTAAACAGTTGGTGGCAGTACAATATTTGAAACGATGCATGTAACTTTCACTCACATGCAAATCCTTGAATTAATATGAATGAATAATTTCATACCATGGCCCATGGGGCAACTTGATAGAGTGATACAATTAATTGAGTTTATTATTAATTACATTTATTGAGTGATAAAACACTTTAAAATACTTGTACAGCACTACAATGGCTAACATGTTTTCGGTTGGTTAGACAGCCCTTGGGTGAACAATTATTGTTGTAATTAGGAGTCTCTTTTGTAATGTCTATCAATATAATTACATTTTTATTTCTGTTTTAATTTTATTTATTCTATTTTATCTCTATTGTCTTGTCATTATTGCAATACGTTTCTGTCCTGTGATGTCTTATGTCTTATGTATTATTAGTGTGGGTGACCTGGCGAAGCCAGGTTGCCACCCACACTGTTGTTCTTGTTACTCTTTTTATTCTTCTTCTTTATTATTCCACCGATTTTGCCAACACCACTCGTGCCAGAGCGTTCGCGCCCCATACACGTGAAAGGTATCAAAACGACCGGCCTGCCTATGGCAACAGCGGTATTCGAACTCGTAAAGTTTCACCGCACCGTCTGGCTACGAATCGACTTTAAACGGTAAAATTTCGGAAATGCATTGCAATTTAGAGTGCGAGATCCACCGAATTTGCAAACACCGCTCGTGCCAGAGCGTTCGCGCCCCATACACGTGAAAGGTATCAAAACGAGCGGCTTGCCTATGGCAACAGCGGTCTTCGAACTCGTAAAGTTTCACCGCACCATGCAAGTCATTGTGCTCATGGCAGATTGGTTCAGCCTTAACAGCTGTGAGGCTCAGGGCTCACGGCTCAGCTGACCTGCCAATGACATCATCCACTTAACCCATCATTGCCCATCACTGTGTTGCAGTACTGAATTGCTGGACAGCGCCATCTGTCTTGCGGGTTGTGTCATTGTACTCAGTAGGGATATCCTCTTTCATTTTTCATTGGTCGATGTTGACCACCTTTCATTGGT
Organism: Notolepis coatsorum; assembly: GCF_963971535.1. NCBI lineage: Eukaryota > Metazoa > Chordata > Actinopteri > Aulopiformes > Paralepididae > Notolepis > Notolepis coatsorum. The sequence continues at coordinate 54,672,970 of NC_140176.1, read as the reverse complement.
CGATGTTGACCACTCCCCCGATCCTTAGACCACGCCCCCTTAGGCCACACCCCCTCAGTGTATCTCTTGAACCGTTTGTCGTAGAGACTTGCGGATTGTGCCATTGGTCGATGTTGACCACCTTTCATTGGTCGATGTTGACCACTCCCCCGATCCTTAGACCACGCCCCCTTAGGCCACACCCCCTCAGTGTATCTCTTGAACCGTTTGTCGTAGAGACTTGCGGATTGTGCCATTGTACTCAGTAGGGATATCCTCTTTCATTTTTTATTGGTCCATGTTGACCACCTTTCATTGGTCGATGTTGACCACTCCCCCAATCCTTAGACCACGCCCCCATTAGGCCACACCCCCCCAGTGTATCTCTTGAACCGTTTGTCGTAGAGACTTGCGGATTGTGCCATTGTACTCAGTAGGGATATCCTCTTTCATTTTTCATTGGTCCATGTTGACCCCCTTTCATTGGTCGATGTTGACCACTCCCCCGATCCTTAGACCACGCCCCCTTAGGCCACACCCCCTCAGTGTATCTCTTGAACCGTTTGTCGTAGAGACTTGCGGATTGTGCCATTGGTCGATGTTGACCACCTTTCATTGGTCAATGTTGACCACTCCCCCGATCCTTAGACCACGCCCCCGTAGGCCACACCCCCTTTCGAAAACTCGGAAAAATCTAAAATCCGAAAAAGTTCAAAAACTCGGAAAAATCCCAAAACCCGAAAACTCGGAAAAATCCGAAATATCCGAAAACTCGGAAAAATCCGAAAACTCTGAAAACTCGGAAATATCAAAAATCCGAAAAAGTTCAAAAACTCGGAAAAGTCCGAAAACCCGAAAACTCGGAAAAATCCCAAAACTCGGAAAATTCCGAAAACAACAAAAATCCGAAAAAGTTCAAAAACTCGGAAAAGTCCGAAAACCCGAAAACCCGGAAAAATCCAAAAACTCGGAAAATTCCCAAAACTCGGAAACATCAAAAATCCGAAAAAGTTCAAAAACTCTGAAAAGTCCCAAAACCCAAAAACTCGAAAAAATCCGAAAACTCGGAAACACCAAAAATCCAAAAAAGTTCAAAAACTCGGAAAAGTCCGAAAACCGGAAAAATCCGAAAATTCCGAAAACTTGGAAAAATCCTAAAAAAAATTAAAACTCGGAAAAGTCCGATCTTCAAATGGTCTATGTTGACCACTCCCCCGATCCTTAGGCCACACCCCCTTTTTGTATCCTTTGAACCGTTTGTCATAGAGACTCGCGAGAGACCCTCTCCCCCGTTGGCCGGCGGTGCACAGGCGTCACCCACACTTTCACAATTTCCCCCGCGCGGAATTGTCTAGTTATTATTATTATTATTATTATTTTATTATTATTATTATTATTATTATTATTATTATTATTATTATTATTATTATTATTATTATTATTATTGTGTTGTTGTGTCTTTCATGTGAAAAAAGAGACTTGTACAGCAGTGGTGCCAATAAAATATTTTCTATAAACCCCAATGGCTGAAGAGTTGTCTGATCTGCTATTGGTAAAATAATGTAACCTAATATACTTAGCTTTATACCTTACCTGCTACACTTAGGCTACCTGTCTAGATAAACCCAACTTCCTTTATACTTACCGGTCATATGTAGCTATAAAAAAAAATTAAAAAATTTACTTCCGTTTTTTTGTGTGCCCCCCCATACTAGCTCATGCCCACCCTGTGCCCCCCTGCTAAAAAAATCCTAGAATCGCCACTGGTGAAATACACTGGAGTCCATGAACAACGAAAAAATGCAGTACTGTCCCTTTAAAGGACGAACAAAAAGTACACAGGAATATCTTCTTGAGTCCATGAATGAAAACGAAAGTTCGGAGTCTGGTCTCGTACAGACTCACCAGAATGCTGCCGACGGGCAACGCAGCAAACAGGGGGTCCAAGGGGAACGGAGTGAGAACACGGGCATCCTCCCGTGGAACTATAGAGAGCGATGACGAGGCCTCACTCCAGGAACGAGGTCCACGAAGAGGGAGTAGGGCAGTAGCTGGCACGACGTCTCACCCCAGAGACGCGGCGGTAGATGGTAGCAATGGATGGCACGACGTCTCCCAGTGAGAACATAGGAAATCCTCCTGTGGGATTAAAGAGAGCGAAGACGATGTCTCACCAGGAGCGCGGCGGTTGATGGTAGCATACAGAACGACCTGGCAATGAGTGGAAGGCAACCAGCAGTACTAGTAGTCTCCCAACGAGCTGATTGCCAACCACTCTCAGGCGGTGGGATAGAATGTTCGGCACACCCCCTCGTTGGGCAGCATGCAGTCCTTACCCAGCCCTCACACAAATAACACACCAACATAATGAGCATAATAAGCATACATTTTCAAATATGAAAACTGTGTCACAAATCTTTTTAATACCCATATCGGATAAACAAAATAAAAACTTGTTTTAAAACAAGTTTAGAAAACTTAAAATTCTGATCAGGAGTGCAAGATTATGCAAGATTGTAATTGCAGGGGCATTGCAGGTAATGTCTCAGACTCAACAGTGCACAATTAACCCTGTAAGACTATCAGTTGCAAAATGATGATCACTTTTAGCTAGTTAAAAAAAAGTCTGAACATATTCTTTTATTAAAGGTCCCCTATCTTATAAATGGCCTTTTCCAGTGGTTTGCATTTTTTTCTAGCAATGTGGGGTTGTACCAAGTACACTGACTAGATGTGAAATCTCTAGCCAGTCCCATTTCTTCAGTTCAGCTCAGACAAGAACCTCCCCCACTGAACCAAGCCATTCTGAATTGACTCGCTCACTCTGCCACTGCCCGCTCACCATCAACTGTGATACCTTGAAATTATGATCAAAACAGAGTTAGTGGAAATAATGCAGAAGTGGTTTCCCTGTCAGTCAGCACTTCCTCAAAAGAGAGAAAAAGAGAGTGAGAGAGAGTGAGAGACAGTTAGAGAGAGGGCGTGAGAGGCTCATACAGTGCGAGTCTCAGAGCGCACTGCATTGAGAGAGAGGGGGCTCTGTCAAGAGAGCACTCGCTGTATCACTATCAACCTGTTGCAAAATATCATTGCGCACGCTCCCACGCGCGCGCCCGTATTCCGATCCGTGCAATAATATTCAAGGGGCTATATCTTGTCATAACCGGCTCAGTGGCCTCGTGGGTAGAGTGTCAGCCCTGAGTTCGGGAGGCTGGGAGTCATACCAAAGACTATTTAAAAATGGTACCCATAGCCTCCCTGCTTGACACTCAGCATCAAGGGGTGGTTTGGGGGGAAGTCCTTGTGACATACTAGCGTCATGTCCAAGGGGTGTACTTGTACATCAAGCTGCCTCACGCTACGGAAACAGGAGATAGGCTCCTGCCCCATGTGCCGTTACGGCTCGAGAAGGCAAAACTTCTTCTATAACTTGTCATGCGAAACAAGTTATCAATGCATTGTCCCATGGGATTATGCCCCCTGTGGCTAAATTAATTAGTCCCACAGAACCATGCGTCAGCACTAGGGATGCCCCGATTGATCGACCAGCGATCGGTATCGGCCGATATTCAGTATAAATATGAGATCGGTGAATTCCGATAATGCTTTCTTTTCGCCGATCGTGAGAACCGATCGAAGACACGCGCGGAAAACATGATCCAATTCTCAGCGGAGTTCTCACTCGCTGACTTCTCTCTCATGCGTACCTTTCACCCAAATGGTTGGTTAGTGAATGGGGGCGGGGCTGTCATAGAATAATATTGGTCTTTGGTATTTTCCGATATCACATTTTTATGCCAATATCGGTAGGCCGATAATATCGGACATCCCTATCTAGAACATATTTAGTTATTGTGGAATACATTCATCACATTTGATTTTGAGCTTGTTATGTCTTTGTTGCAATTCTACAACTCTGGAAGAGTTTGGTAGTCAAAATTGCATGTGCACCTTACACATTACATGGGGACATTGCACTTATCATAATGGGGACAAAAATATTAATATAAATATAATGTCTTTGATAATTCACTATAGCCAAGTTCTAAATGTGTTTTCTCTGTTAAGATTTTGAGTTAAGGCCAGAATTTAATAAATTAATACATTATTTCTGGTAGCATTATTTGAAACTCTATCTCAAGAATCAAGAATAAAAAATCAAGAGGTTTATTTGTCACATACATACCAGGGCATACAGTGAAATGCGGGGTCATGCCCGCATTGATTGTGCAAAATACAATAATAAAATAGGCATAGAAAAAAATAAACATAGAACAAATTAAATAGGTAAGACACAAGATATGCATGGTAAAAAAAAAGACATGCTGAGTTCCTGAGAAACTGGTTCCTATATATACACTACTATACTATATACAATTTACAATTTATTTTTTTATAAATGTCTTTATTACAGGAAAAGTAATTTGTACATTTACAATTGACAACAACATCATTCATTTTCCCTCTTTTTTTCTTTTCTTCCCCTTTCATTTCCCCTTCCCCTCCCTCATACCCACCCCATCCCCCCCACACCGGAGTTGTTGAAAACACATCTGCAAAACATCCAAACATACAGCATAGATGCTACTGGGAAAGAAAAACAAAAAACAATAATAATATCAATCAGACCCATCTGTATTATGCACAAACATTTAGATAAAAAGAAGTAAAGAAGGAACTGAAAACACAGAAAGAAAACTCTCTAGCACGGCTGTGGCTGTGGAAGAAAGTCATCAATGAGATTAATTCACTCTTTCCCTCACCCCTGTCTATAGTATTGTGGTAATTCCTGGGTAGTTGACCTTCTGCAGCTGCGTCTCCCGTTCCCCTCTCCCTCCCCCAGTTACCCACCCAGCCCCCGGGGGTCTCATTCACACCCATACATACCAGGACAGGGAGGGGGGGGGGGGGGGGGGGGGGATTAGAAAATAGGAATAAAATAATAATAAAAAATAAGGAAGTGCAGTTAGAGGTGTAAAGCTCTATCCTTTCTAAGTCTCTTCATTGATAGTCAGGGTATCGATGTGTTGCAGAAATGGTTGCCAGGTCACATGGAATGTTTCAAGGCAGCCCTTTAGGGAGAATCTGATTCGCTCAAGCTTAACGCAATGTAGTATCTCATGTATCCATCTGTTGTGAGTAGGTGGGGAGGGGTGTATCCATTTAAAGATAATAAGTCTCCTAGCGAGGAGGGTAGTGAACGCCACAACTCGTTTTGCAGCCCTAGATGCGATCGTAGGGGTATTCGGGATACCGAAAAAGGCAGTGAGTGGATCAGGGTCTATCGTCACGCCCAAGACCCTACTTAGTGTATCAAATATTGCAGTCCAAAACTCTGTGAGTTTGGGGCACGTCCAAAACATGTGCATATAATCGGCTGGAGATTGTTTACATCTATTACACGCATCCGTTCTATCCGGGTATATCTTTGCTAACCTCGCATTGGTGTAGTGAACCCTATGCAGGATCCTACACTGCAGCAAACTGTGTCTTGCACATATAGAGGAAGTGTGTACAAGGTCTAATATATGATCCCATTGTTCATCTGTAATGATAATTCCCAGATCTTCATCCCATTTGGCTTTTAGGGAGTCTAAGCAAGTTGGGTTCATCCAAAATATTTTATCATATAAAATTGAGACGAGCCCTTTCCGCCCGGTACCAAGCGATAGGAGAGGGTCAGTCCTAGAGTCTGGAGGACGGCCAGGGAATTGTGGGAATTGGTTCAGAACAAAATGTCTGATCTGAAAAAAACGGAAAAGGTGGGAATTTGGGAGACCACATTTTTTTGATAGTTCTGCAAACGACGAGAACACACCTCCGGAGTAGAGGTCATTAATGGTTAGCAAACCTTTGTTCGCCCAGCTTCTGAATACAGGATCAGAACAGGACGGTAAGAATAGGTGATTACGAGAGATTGGAGCTAGCCCAGACGGAGCGTGTAGGCCAAATTGTTTCCTAAACTGATTCCAGATTTTCAAAGTATCCGTCACAATTTGGTTCCGAGCCACCTGTTTAATAGGGATCGAAATGGGTAGTTGGGATGTTGCCACAGACCAGAGTGAGTACTTTGAAGAAGAGACTTCCATCCGAGCCCATTGGGGTTGGTCTTCTTCCTCCCTCCTGGTCCTCCAGTAAAGGAGTTTGTTTATATTACATGCCCAATAGTAATAGCGAAGATTGGGCAAAGCCAAACCCCCTTCCGATTTGGGAAGTTGCATGATCGTCCTCTTAATACGTGCTCTTTTGTTACCCCACAGGAATGAACCTATAAGTTGATCAATTGTAGTGAAAAAGGCTTTATTAATAAATATTGGTATATGCTGAAAAGCGTATAGAAATCGGGGTAAGACCACCATCTTTATCAGGTTAACCCTTCTCAGAAGCGAGAGGGGGAGAGAGGACCATCTCGTCAGATCTAGCTTAAAGCGATCCAGCAGAGGACGGCATTTTTTTTGCGAAGAGCTCTGTCGGTGATTTGGCCATAAAAATCCCTAAATATGTGAATCCTTCCGTGGCCCTTTTAAAGGGGAAAAGCGATTGAGGAAGCCATTCCGCAGATGCATTAACAGGTAAATATTCACTTTTCTGGAGATTAAGTTTGTATCCAGAGAGCTGCCTATGTTGTTCTAGAATATCCAGGATAACAGGGATGGACGATGACGGATTGGAGACATAAAGTAGGAGATCGTCGGCATACAATGAGAGTTTATGAACCAGGCCGAACCTCTCAATCCCCTCAAATCTGTCCTCACTGCGAAGCCATATGGCTAAAGGTTCTGCGGCGAGCGCGTAGAGCAAGGGATAAGCGGGCATCCTTGACGGGTGCCGCGATAAAGCGCAAACTGGCCCGACTTGGTACCATTCACATTAACCGAGGCCACCGGGGACGAGTATAGGAGTTTTATCCATGAAATAAAATCCGGGCCCAAACCGAATTTCTCAAGTGTATGGAACAGGTACCTCCATTCCACTCTGTCAAACGCTTTCTCAGCATCTAGGGAGAGTACCATTTCTGGTGCGCTAGTCGTGGTTGTGAAAAGGATATTTAACAGCCTTCTGGTGTTAAAGAAGGATTGCCTGTCCATGATGAAACCCATCTGATCCGGTTCTATCAGGAACGGGACCACCTTCTGAAGACGGCATGAGAGGACCTTAGCCAATATTTTACAATCCACATTAAGGAGGGAGATTGGTCTGTAACTGCTACAAAGGAGAGGGTCTTTACCTTTTTTTAGCAACAGGGACAGTGACGCCTCTGATAGCGTCGGCGGCATTTGGCCCTTTAGAAGGGAGTCATTATATACTCTCAGTAGAAAAGGAGCAACCAACACGGAGTAGATTTTATAAAATTCTGTAGTATAGCCATCTGGCCCGGGTGATTTGCCACTTTGTAAAGATTTGATTGCCTCAGTCACTTCAGAGATGGTTATGGGCGTGCCTAACTCTTCAGCTTCCGCTTTATTCGCCTGAGGGTATTTGAGAGACTTGAGGGGGTTTGGGCGATCCCAGTCCTGCTGGGAAGACTCCGACGTGTAAAGTTTGGAATAGTAGTCGGAGAAAATTTCAGAAATTTCCGTAGGGTCTGTTGTAGTGACACCTAATTGGGATTTTATCCTGGGAATCAGTCTAGAGGCACTCGCCACTCGTGCTTGGTACGCAAGTAATTTTCCGGCCTTATCCCCCTGCTCGAAAAAACGCTGCTTGGTGTGTAGGAGTAGTCTCTCGATCTTACTAGTTGAGAGCAAATCATATTGTGATTGGAGCTGGAGTCGTTTCTTATATAGAGCAGGAGTTGGTTTAGATGAATACTGGATGTCCAATTGTTTAATCTCATCTGATATACCCGTTCATTTGGATTGTTCCTGCTTCCCAAAATGAGAGGTAAAGGAGATGGCCTGTCCGCAGAGATATGCCTTAAAGGCCTCCCAGAGCATGTCACTGCTAACTTCAGGTGTGTCGTTTATCTCAAAGAAGATTTTTATTTGTGCATGAATAAAATCCTTAAATTCAGGTTCAGATAATAAGTGGGAATTGAATCTCCAAAATTTAGATGGTGTTCTACCCTGGGGGAAGTTAATTTCAACGGATGTCGGGGCATGATCGGAAATGACTATACTATGGTACTTAGTAGAGACTACATTATGTAGTAGTTTTTCATCTAGTAAAAAGAAGTCTATCCTCGAATACGTGTGGTGGACATGGGAGAAGAAGGAGAAAAGTTTATCGGTAGGACATTTTTCTCTCCAGGGGTCTATAAGGCCAAGCTGTTCCATATGAAATTTTAGGATGCTCGCCGCTTTGGAGATGGTAGTACGTCTATCCGAAGACCTATCCAGTTCCATGTTTTGGACCTGGTTAAAGTCTCCTCCGATAATTATGTGATGATCATTAATGTTAGGTATCGAGGAAAATAAATTAGATACAAATGTATCATTGTCCCAATTCGGTGCATATATTGAGGCCAAAACCACCGGAATGTTCTGCAGCTTGCCCGACACTATAACATATCGTCCATCAGGATCAGTTAAAATGGTGGAAGGCTCGAAGGGTACATCCCTATGTATAATAATTGCAGCTCCCCTGGCTTTTGCTGAGAATTTAGAATGAAAAACATGTCCCATCCATGCTCTCTTAATGCGGGGGACATCTGAGGTGCAGATGTGTGTCTCTTGTAAAAAACAAAGGTCACCCTTGAGGTGTCGTAGATGGTTAAGTACCTTGTTAGCCTTGATAGAGTTGTTCATCCCTTTGACATTCCATGAGACGAAACGGATGTTCCTGCCCGTCACTGCCATGTTCTGTTAAGTATATACATACCTGAGTCGAAAAGATAAAACATTGGAAGAGAGGAGAAAGGTAGAGGGGGATGGAGAAAAGGGGGGGAGGGGGCGGGGGTTGATGCACACACATACACCCACACAACCATACACAAACATACTCACCCGGGGGTACATCCCTTGGTCCCTAAGGGAATAGCAACAGCCTCTGTACCTCTCCGGATACATTCCTTCCGGTGGAGACTCCATCCTTACTCCCCTTTTCCCCCTCTCTCCCGTCAATTTCGAACAGCCTCCAATACTGTTACAGATAAACCTTTAAATTTGAGTTAAAAGAACATTCAAACAGCCAAAGAAATAAGAAATAAAAACCAAAACAAAAAAAGGGATGCCTAAATTCAAAAATTAAAGATTGGGATAACAATGAAAGATATTTGCAACACAACTCGAGGCTCATCCATTAGAGCTTGGGCATAAAAGCGCTACCAATGACTCCCAATAAGGAGTGTGACCCATAGAAAGTTGAGAGTGAACAAGTAAACCGAGGCGTTCCAGTGTGTGTAGGTCAGCCTACAATTCAGTGGACCTGGGAAAAGCCCGCCTCCAGCCTACAACAGCTCGGGGAGAGTGTCTTTAGCCCCTGCTACCAGGCCCACTAGGGATATAAAGATTGCAAAACCAAAACAGAGTTGAAACAGGGGTGCCACTCTCTTCTTTTCTTTTTCCCCCCTTTCTTCTTCTGTCTAAAAAAAATAAAAAATTATATACATACATTTAAAGAGTAACATAGTAATAAACATGAGGTATGCAGTTACAGGGGTTACACGATTCAGGGACCCCACAATGTACCTAAAATATGTATAGAGAGGTAATATGGTTAGTTACATCCGGCAGTGTCAGAGACCTGTACCTTAAGACAGTAAAAAGAAGCGTGTGCAAGTTGAGTTGGCCCAGTTAATACCTTGAGTGCTTCCTGAAACATGCATACAAAACCCCCACTACTCAACAGATACTATCCGGCTTGTTTGTATTGAGACCCTCAAATATTAAGAGGAGCATGTGCACCCTGAGTATGCTCACCCTGCATAGAGAGTCATATGTATATAAATCCATACAAAAGAAAAGACAAATTAAGTTAAGAAAAAAAGGGGAAGATTATATACATATATAAAAAATAAAGAAATAAAAAAGGGGGGGGGGGCAAAGACAAATAAATACGAAATAGGGAGCAGAAGAAAACGGCATGCAATCATTCACAAGGTCATGGCTATAGCAACCTGGTTGGCATAGGGTTCCTTTTGAAGGAGTCACTCCGATTGAAATAACAATATTCCCCTTCTGAGGCATAGGTGGCCAATCTATAGTGACTGGGCACTATAACATAACCAAGGTCCACAAGTTCAGCCGAACACTCAGTACGTCGTAATCATGCCTATTGCTGTTGGTGTTGGTTTCAGCTGGCCCCGAAGTGTCCGTTAGGCCTAGGTAAATGGCCTAGTAAATTCAGGCCCAGTCTCTGCGCAATGAATACTCCTAAAGCATACAAATAGAACCTTCATTATCCCGTCAAACAGGTCCATTCCATGTATCTAGCAGCCTCTAAACAGAGGGAACGTCTACAGTTTGAATGCGAGATAGACACATGTAAAAATAAGGGCTATTAAAGAATATTAAGAAAAACAAAAAGGAGTTTAGAAATACGGGCAAATATAATCCGCGTCGGCCATTTGGGAAGCATAAAGTTCAGTTTCAGAAGCCAGTCCGCTCAGTCCCGGCGCCATGGGCGGGCATTAGGGGGCCGGGCCCGCCCATTGAGTCAGCTGTGCCCAGCCTGGTACATTTTTTTTTTATTTTTTTTTTCAATCAAAGTCAACTATCCAAATCCTTAGTCGGGGACAGCCCTAGTGGGCACTGGTGTGAACAACAACACTACTGAAGCTAGCACGGCACTCTGTGATAATTCGTTTTCTACCCTCAAGAACGTCTTTACAGAACATAGCCTTAGTATTCTTCATCGACGCAACTAAGGCCAATTTAATTCAGTTGGCATTTGAGAAGGACTTAACAAAAAAGTTCAGGAATGAGTGGAGGGGCAGTGTTTTAAGAAGATTTCACTCTGTCCCCAAACACTGCTTGCCTCTCTACTTATGATGGTGAGTAGCCTGTGGAGGAATTTTGTTTGCTTTTTTATGCACCTTATTTTTGTCAGTTCAGTTCAGTTTGTCAGTGAATTCAGAAGTGTTGAATAAATGGAGACTTTTCAAAGATATAGAATAGAATAGAAATGTATTATCCTGAGGGAAATTTGACACTGCAAATCACTCAACATTAAACATTTAGACAGAACAAGTCACAAATAAGAATAACAAAACAAATGGCCTAAGAATAGAATAAAATGAAATAGAATAAAAATTGAATAAAAGATACAGTAAATAAATACAGTAACAATATACTGAAGTCTACAGTAGGTGTAATATTGCACAGTGCTGTTTAAAAAGTAAGAGTCCAGGAAGATGGTAACTGTCACTCTGTGCTCAGTGATGCAGTGAAGCACAGTGATGCATTGTATAGTCTGATGGCTGTCAGAATGAAGGACTTCCTGTGCCGTTCAGTGCTGCATTTAGGTAGTAGTGTGAGCCTATAACATGCTCCTCCTGTCAGCCAAGTCTGTGTATAGTGGGTGGGAGGGGTTTTCCCTGATGGCCTGGAGCTTAGCAAGGTTCCTCCTCTCCGCCACCCTCGCTAGAGTCCAGCTACACCCCAACCACGCTACTGGCCTTCTTGACCATCTTATCCAGCCTGTTTGTGTCCCCTGCTCTCAGTCCGCTGCCCCAGCAGGTCTGTTATATATATATCCGTTCAGTCTGGTTTTGTATAAGTTAAAGTTCTTAAGATAGAGAGAAATTAGATTTTTCAATTGCCTCTCTGCTGTTTAGTTCAGCACCGTGGGCAGCGCCAAGCAAGCCACAGTGCCGCTGTCCCAGCTGAAACGTATAAAAGGGAACCTGTGTTGAAAAACCATTGTGCCCCCCCGAGAACATTTTATGCCCCCCCACCAGGCCACGTGAGCGGATCGGCGCGGGCGAGAAATCCGCTCTTCGCTCTTTAAAGTTTGGTCCACTCCGCTAATCGCTCATGTTGACCCCGTCCCCAAGTCGCTCTCCGCTCGCTCACCGCTCACCTTGAATCGAGCGCTCCCCGCTCCCCGCGCCACATCGCTCAGCAGATTTACATTTTTTTTGGAGCATGGTGTAAATGAGCTCAAACTACAACAGTCTACACCCCCTGGGCCCCTTAAAAATTGTTTGTATTGAGCCGCATTGTAATTGTACCCATTCTGCAATGTTAAATAACGTTGTTTATCCATTCACTAGCTCTATTAAGCGATGATAGCTAGCCTAGCCACAATGCTATGGTCGCTGCCATTAACGTTAGCATGTAAGCTAACGACAACAACAATGGCGTCAAAACTTTTTGGGACAGGATGTGAGTGACAAAGCCTGAACAGGATATCACAGGTTCACCCTTCTCATTGGTTGAAAATGGCCTTCATGTTTGTACATCGCCATCTGTTGCTTTGGCATTGTACTACATGTATATTACATCATTGTTAAACCACTGTGTGAGCGGTCCGGAGCGGATTGGAGCAGAGGAGAACTCTCGCTCCGGACGTCGCGCCGACCCATTTTAAAACCCACTCCTCGCTCACGTCAAAACCGCCCGCTCCGCTCCCCGCGCCGCTCACGCTCCGATCCGCTCACATGCACTGCCCCCCACTAATTTGTTTCTGCAGCCTGGTCTGAGTCCGCTTAATGTCAATAGCCTCTCCCCATGAGGTCTCAGTGTCAGGCCTAACGCGGTCGACCAGTTTAGCCCAACCGATGTCTATAAATTCAGTCTCGCATTCTACATTCATTGTTCATTGCTCCCGGCGTCAGGTTAGCTTACCGCTGGGTACTCGCTGGGTAGCCGTCCACGCTAGGCTAGCTTGGCCTTGAGGTACGCTTCGGCATCCCCAACAGACATGACGCGTAGCCTGTCCCCGCTCTCTTCCGTAATCATCAGTTTGGCCGGGTAGTGAAGACTAGGCCTCAGCCCCCGCTTGTAAAGTAGTGCCATCACATCGCGGTACGGTGCTCGCTGTTCCAACACAGCCGGGGTATAATCCTCGTAGAAAGCAATTTGTTGACCGTACTGCATCTCCGCTCTTCTCTTTCTGGCCTCCCGGATCACCAGTTCTTTAGTTTGATAGTTATGGAACCTGATGATAACAGGCCTAGGCTTTTCACCCTGCTTCGGTTTAGCTGCCAGAGAGCTGTGTGCGCGGTCCAATTCTGGAGGGCTAGGGAGGGTCTCTGCCGCAAGAACTTGGGTTAAAAGGGTGGCGAAGAAGGGTGTTGGTCTCGGGCCCTCAATCTGCTATGGTAGTCCAACGATCCGAAGGTTGTTACGTCGTCCTCGAGCCTCGAGATCCTCCGCCTTAGCCCTTAGCATAGCCTGGCTAGCCCTCAGATCCGCACATGTAGCCTCTAGCGACGCAATTCTTTCGCTTACAGAATCCGCATTCTCCTCCAGGGACTTGACCCGCTGTCCGTTGTCGGCCACGTCCGTTTTAATTTGGTCAAGTTTATTTTCCAGAGTGGTAATGGCTTTTCTGAACTCGGAGGTAATAGCTTCTTTGTGGCTCTCAAGCAGGGTGGCCAGCCAGGCCTTGCTAACAGCGTCGTCAGCCTCCTCCTCATTTTGAACATCGCCCCGTTTTGGTCTTGGAGTCTTGGATGACATCTTTGCGAAGTTAAATATTTAGTTAGCTATATCGATACTTGCATATAAACAAGAATTATGAGGGTTTGGAGTCTTAAAAACGTAGAATTTAAAAAAAAACATGAGGGAGAGAGGGAAAAACGCGTCCTACTCTCTGCTCACCATACCGGAAGTCACAATTTACAATTTTAACTCTTACTGTATCTAAACTATACTATTAGTACCTCCTTCCTTTAAGGTGACTTTCTATTTCCTTTTTAAAGTGACATTTTGTTTAAGTGATAGTTTTAGCGGTTGCCGCATGAGTGTGTGTGTGTGTGTGTGTGTGTGTGTGTGTGTGTGTGTGTGTGTGTGTGTGTGTGTGCGTGCGTGTGCGCACATGCGTGTGCGCGCGTGCGTGCGTGTGTCTGTGTGTGCGTGTGCGCGCGTGCGTGCGTGCGTGCGTGTGTGTGTCTGTGTGTGTGTGCTCATGTGTACTTGTGAGTGGAGAGTTCAGTGTTCAGTGTTCTGATGGCCTGGGGGAAGAAGCTGAGCCGGAGTCTCTCTGTTCTTGCAGCGTGTGACTGTAAGCGCTTGCCTGACCGCAGCAGCTTGAACAGGCTGTTGTTGGGGTGGTGGGGGTCTTTCATAATTCTGCAGGCTCTGGATTTGCACCTCCTGTTATATAAGTCCTGCACGGGTGGTAGTGCAATACCCGTAGTACGCTCTGCTGAGTGCACCACTCTCTGGAGTGCCTTCCTGTCCTGTGCTGTGATGTTTCCAAACCAGGCAGTGATGTTTCCAGTCAGAATGCTCTCTACAGCCCCGGAATAGAAGGAGTGGAGTATCTTCCCAGATACTCTGAACTTCCTTAGCTGTCTCAGGTGATAGAGGTGCTGTTTCGCCTTTTTCACCACAGAATATATGTGTGTAGACCATGTCAGGTCCTCTGTGATGTGGACTCCCAGGTACTTGAAACTGCTCACCCTTGCCACGATAGCCCCATTTATCCACAGTGGCATGTGTGTCCCCTGCTGTATTCTCCTAAAATCCACGATCAGCTCTTTGGTTTTACCAATGTTCAGGAGTAGGCTGTTATCCCGACACCAGCGTGCCAGTTCATCAACCTCCTCCCGATAGGCCTTCTCGTCATTGTTAGTATTTTAAACTGTATCTATATCTCATGAGTTTAAAAAAAAATACATTTAACTTGCTCTGGTTCTGGCAGAAACAGGTTTTGAATGTTCAGGAATGTGTTGGGGGTGTTGGTGAATAGTGAATGCATGTATTCCGTTTACAGTAGTATGATAATTTGTGTAAAGAGATGTAAATGTGTAAATAGGATGTGGATGCTTGTTGCATTGGGGCACCTGAATGGGGTTTTTCATATTTGGGCTTTTCAGGGTTAAGATGAACAATTAAGTCACCAGTGATGTCATTGGGGAGATTGCATCATTGTGTTGTGTTAATTACAGCACTGTGAAATTATGTAGATGAAGAAAGTGTTATAGGGACTGCGACTTTATAATTACATTAATGCTGTAATTAACGCAACACAACAATGTGTGTCATATCGACAGTGCATGGAACAATGGCCATGCTATTTGAAATTGAAAAACACTGGTTCTGCTGCTGCACAGTTAGGTGACTCATATAGCCACTGTTCAATTCAAGCAAGGGCTTCTACAAGGACATGATGAGACAGAGAGTTTTGCAAATCGTGGACGTTTTGGAATTTTCTAGCCATGTAAATTATATTCAAAAGCATGATGAGGCTTTCAGTTTTAGCCACGACATTAAAATTGTTACAGACATGACCGTGAAAAACAATATAATTTGCCGTGTTGGAGAGGAGAATGACAGTGTGCGTGAGATATGCAGAGGGGATGGAAACAAAATAATGATTTTTCGGATTTGTGGATTGTCCTGAAAGGGCGCTTTATGGTCATATTAAGCCACTTCGGGAGCGATGTGGACTGTACAGTTTACCCATTGTCGCACAGAGTTATGATGGGGCAGCCGTCGTGTCTGACCATGTTAATGGTGTTGAGCAAAAACTGCACCAGGAACAGCCCTCTGCTATTTATCTACATCCATTGCATGGCCCACAAAATGAACCTGGTTTTACTGGATGCCTGCAAAGAAAACCACACAGCAATGGGATTTATTTCTCACCCTTGAGAGTCTGTACACCTTCTTCCTCCTTCAACAACCAGAGACGCATCATGCACATGGCCGCCTAGTTATAGTTGAAAGTGGGGGTGCAAGAATATTTTTTTTATTAAATTATTCTTTTTATTTTTTTTTATTTTGTTTTGGACAATCAAGGGGTGGTTTGGAGGGGGTCCGGCACGACCCCCTCCATGGCAGATTTTTTTTTAAATTTAATGAACCTGTACGTGCAATTTCCTGCAATATAGAGCCTTCAATCTTGACCAATAAAGCTGCTCTTTTCACTATAAAACTCAGTTTATATTGCAGTATGATAGCCAATTACTATAATAATAATATATTATACTGTATATACACTGTATATTGATTTTTCGCTCATTCATTTTTATTAAATCAATCTCCTTTCAAATAGGCCAAGTTTTTAATAAGAAAGAGAAAAAAGATATATTTCCATTACCTGTAAATCTTGTGTCTCTTTCTCTCCTTCTCTGCCTCCTCCCTGAGTCAGCAGTGCACAATCATGACATCGATAAAAAAAAAAAAAAAAGGTAAAAAAAAAAAAATGGAGGCCCCTCGTCACTATAGGCCCACGGGCCGCGGCCGTCGTTAATCCGGCCCTGCTCGTCTGCCATATAGATAGCGTTAACGATTGGAAATGAAGTCAATGTCATCCAGCTCACACCACATATCTAGATAACGTTAGCTAGCGGCTAGCACTAAAGCTAACGCCAACCAGAGAGGGAAACGTTATTATTATTTATTCGAGGAAACCGTATGACCAGATCGCAATTCGGGACCGTGAAACACTTTTATTGTATTGCGTGGTAGAACCGTAGAAGTTCTACTACCACTCAATAGTAACTTATGTCTAACATAATCCTTTTATTTGAACAACTTACTGGAAAAGCCTGCCTGCCTGCCACCAATATTATGACACACTCTGTGGGCTTTGATATTTACACTGACTCAGCCTACCTGCAGCCAGACTGCAGCGTGCGCCAAGGTCTTGTGAGGTTCGCCTGTTCCCTGGACCTTTAATTCCCTGTCTCCCCACCCACTCGCTCCGTTCCTTTAAGGTACTTTGTTGATTTATTGCATTCCCTGGTACTGTGAGGTTCGCCTCTTCCCTGGACCTTTAATTCCTGTTCCCTGGACCTTTTATTCCCTGTCTCCTGACCTCACCAGCCCCCACCCTCGCGTTGTCGTTACTGTGAGGTTCGCCTCTTCCCTGGACCTTTAATTCCTGTTCCCTGGACCTTTAATTCCCTGTCTCCTCACCTCTCCAGCCCCCACCCTCGCGTTCGTTTACTCTCGTCTGCTCTTCAGCAGCCCACACCCTTGGACTACCTTTCATTATGTGTTTGATTGGTCCGTGCCGAACACACACTTCTAAGTCAAGTATCAATTACCATCACGCACCTGATGTGTGTTCTAATTAGCGCCCCAGTGGGCTTTAAATACCTGGATCTCCCCCCCAGTCCTTGTCGGGTCGTTCTCTATCTGTAAGCTCCTACGGGAGATTCCCTATCTGTATCTGTTTCTGTATTCTGTATGCTGTTTCATCTCCGGCGTGAGACGAGGTGCAAGCCTTCGCCACCTGTCGCCGTTTGCCTGGAGTGGGACACAGCCTGCGCTTTCTAATTCTCTACGGGAGGTATTCCAGTGTTCCACTCCAGACCCCGCGCCAGACGCGCTCCTACAGCAGACGCGCTCCACTCCAGACAATATATAAATCTAACCATAACTACGTAATTTCAATCAAATTAATAATACGCAATGACACTTAATAACACGTTTTTAAGTTTCCAAAGATTGCGAACCCCCCCCCCCCCCTGCCCCATTATGGTTTGATCCAGTTCCTCCCATCTCCAGCGAGTAGACCTGTTATGGTTTGTAACCAACCCCAATCGCACAACACAAGACAGGTATGAGAGTAAGCCAAGAACTGGGCATTTATTGAATACAACAAAAAAGCGGCACTGTCCCTTTAAGGGAGAACACAAAAATACTGGAACAAGGAAAAAGGGCAATGTGCCTTTAAGAGGCGAGCATGCTAAGGGGAAGGCTAAGGGAGAACACAAAATACTGGAAACAAGAATTAGGGAAAATTGGCACTGTGCCTTTAAGAGGCGAGCAGGCTAAGGGGCTAAGGCTAAAGGAGAACACAAAATACTGGAAACAGGAATAGGGAAAATTGGCACTGTGCCTTTAAGAGGCGAGCAGGCTAAGGGGCTAAGGCTAAAGGACAGGGCCAGGGCAAAGGACAGGGCAGGAACAGGGGCACTGGAGAGGGGAACAGGGACAGAGGCCCGGGAAGGCGGGCTGGAGACAGGGACAGAGAAAACAGGGTTAAGGCCTTGGACAGGGCGAGGGCCAGAGCTGCTTACAGGGATGGAGTAGGAGTGCACAGGCTAGACGTCTGGAGTGGTGCGCGTCGGCTTGAAGAGCGCGCCGGCTCGGAGAGACGCATCCTCCCGTAGAGAATTAGAGAGCGATGCGCGTCTGGAGAAGTAGCGCGCCGGCTAGAAGTCTGGAGTGGTGCGCGTCGGCTTGGAGAACGCGCCGGTTCGAAGAGTGCGCCGGCTCGGAGAGACGCATCCTCCCGTAGAGAATTAGAGAGCGATGCGCGTCTGGAGTAGTAGCGCGCCGGCTAAACGTCTGAAGTGGTGCGCGTCGGCTTGGAGAACGCGCCGGTTCGGAGAGCGCGCCGGCTCGGAGAGACGCATCCTCCCGTAGAGGATTAGAGAGCGATGCGCGTCTGGAGTAGTAGCGCGCCGGCTAAACGTCTGAAGTGGTGCGCGTCGGCTTTGAGAACGCGCCGGTTCGGAGAGCGCGCCGGCTCGGAGAGACGCATCCTCCCGTAGAGAATTAGAGAGCGATGCGCGTCTGGAGTAGTAGCGCGCCGGCTAAACGTCTGAAGTGGTGCGCGTCGGCTTGGAGAACGCGCCGGTTCGGAGAGCGCGCCGGCTCGGAGAGACGCATCCTCCCGTAGAGGATTAGAGAGCGATGCGCGTCTGGAGTTGTAGCGCTCCGGCTAAACGTTTGAAGTGGTGCGCGTCGGCTTGGAGAACGCGCCGGTTCTGAGAGCGCGCCGGCTCGGAGAGACGCATCCTCCCGTAGAGAATTAGAGAGCGATGCGCGTCTGGAGTGGAGCGCATCTGCTGTAGGAGCGCGTCTGCGCGGGGTCTGGAGTGGAGCGCGTCTGCTGTAGGAGCGCGTCCGCTGTAGGAGCGCGTCTGCTGTAGGAGCGCGTCTGCGCGGGGTCTGGAGTGGAGCGCGTCTGCTGTAGGAGCGCGTCTGCTGTAGGAGCGCGTCTGCGCGGGGTCTGGAGTGGAGCGCGTCTGCTGTAGGAGCGCGTCTGGCGCGGGGTCTGGAGTGGAACACTGGAATACCTCCCGTAGAGAATTAGAAAGCGCAGGCTGTGTCCCACTCCAGGCAAACGGCGACAGGTGGCGAAGGCTTGCACCTCGTCTCACGCCGGAGATGAAACAGCATACAGAATACAGAAACAGATACAGATAGGGAATCTCCCGTAGGAGCTTACAGATAGAGAACGACCCGACAAGGACTGGGGGGGAGATCCAGGTATTTAAAGCCCACTGGGGCGCTAATTAGAACACACATCAGGTGCGTGATGGTAATTGATACTTGACTTAGAAGTGTGTGTTCGGCACGGACCAATCAAACACATAATGAAAGGTAGTCCAAGGGTGTGGGCTGCTGAAGAGCAGACGAGAGTAAACGAACGCGAGGGTGGGGGCTGGAGAGGTGAGGAGACAGGGAATTAAAGGTCCAGGGAACAGGAATTAAAGGTCCAGGGAAGAGGCGAACCTCACAGTAACGACAACGCGAGGGTGGGGGCTGGTGAGGTCAGGAGACAGGGAATAAAAGGTCCAGGGAACAGGAATTAAAGGTCCAGGGAAGAGGCGAACCTCACAGTACCAGGGAATGCAATAAATCAACAAAGTACCTTAAAGGAACGGAGCGAGTGGGTGGGGAGACAGGGAATTAAAGGTGACACTACTGACAAGACCTACTGACAAGACCTACTGGCCAATGACCTACTGACAAGACCTACTGGCCAATGAGCTACTGACAAGACCTACTGGCCAATGAGCTACTGACAAGACCAACTGGCCAATGACCTACTGACAGTACCAACTGGCCAATGACCTACTGACAAGACCTACTGACAAGACCTACTGACAAGACCGACTGACAATACCTACTGACAAGACCTACTGACAAGACCTACTGACAAGACCTACTGACAATGTTGTGTCTTTCCCTTGAAGTACCTTGTGTGTGACATGGACCATGCTGAGTAACAAGACATCTGCGCATTTCACATTATTCAGCAGACCAGATGCTTCCACAAAGACTTCATTGAGTCTTTTCACAGACACGTTTTTCCATCTTACAAGCCCATCTTGTGTCGCTCAGTGCTGTAAGCTTCACTGTAACACCCAGCTCCATCTGAGTCTGCATGTATGCATGATCATAGGCGCCTGGCCTTAAGAGCATGCGGAGCAGCTGCTCTCCCACTATTGAACTTGGGGGAGCAAGGGTATGATCTTGCTCCACCACTTTTTGATCATATGAAAAATGATCTCCGAACCGGCGCGTTCTCAAAGCCGACGCGCACCACTTCAGACGTTTAGCCGGCGCGCTACTACTCCAGACGCGCATCGCTCTCTAATCCTCTACGGGAGGATGCGTCTCTCCGAGCCGGCGCGCTCTCCGAACCGGCGCGTTCTCCAAGCCGACGCGCACCACTTCAGACGTTTAGCCGGCGCGCTACTACTCCAGACGCGCATCGCTCTCTAATTCTCTACGGGAGGATGCGTCTCTCCGAGCCGGCGCACTCTTCGAACCGGCGCGTTCTCCAAGCCGACGCGCACCACTCCAGACTTCTAGCCGGCGCGCTACTTCTCCAGACGCGCATCGCTCTCTAATTCTCTACGGGAGGATGCGTCTCTCCGAGCCGGCGCGCTCTTCAAGCCGACGCGCACCACTCCAGACGTCTAGCCTGTGCACTCCTACTCCATCCCTGTAAGCAGCTCTGGCCCTCGCCCTGTCCAAGGCCTTAACCCTGTTTTCTCTGTCCCTGTCTCCAGCCCGCCTTCCCGGGCCTCTGTCCCTGTTCCCCTCTCCAGTGCCCCTGTTCCTGCCCTGTCCTTTGCCCTGGCCCTGTCCTTTAGCCTTAGCCCCTTAGCCTGCTCGCCTCTTAAAGGCACAGTGCCAATTTTCCCTATTCCTGTTTCCAGTATTTTGTGTTCTCCTTTAGCCTTAGCCCCTTAGCCTGCTCGCCTCTTAAAGGCACAGTGCCAATTTTCCCTAATTCTTGTTTCCAGTATTTTGTGTTCTCCCTTAGCCTTCCCCTTAGCATGCTCGCCTCTTAAAGGCACATTGCCCTTTTTCCTTGTTCCAGTATTTTTGTGTTCTCCCTTAAAGGGACAGTGCCGCTTTTTTGTTGTATTCAATAAATGCCCAGTTCTTGGCTTACTCTCATACCTGTCTTGTGTTGTGCGATTGGGGTCGGTTACAAACCATAACAGGTCTACTCGCTGGAGATGGGAGGAACTGGATCAAACCATAATGGGGCAGGGGGGGGGGGGGGGTTCGCAATCTTTGGAAACTTAAAAACGTGTTATTAAGTGTCATTGCGTATTATTAATTTGATTGAAATTACGTAGTTATGGTTAGATTTATATATTGGGGGGGGGGTATATCATATTTTTCATATGATCAAAAAGTGGTGGAGCAAGATCATACCCTTGCTCCCCCAAGTTCAATAGTGGGAGAGCAGCTGCTCCGCATGCTCTTAAGGCCAGGCGCCTATGATCATGCATACATGCAGACTCAGATGGAGCTGGGTGTTACAGTGAAGCTTACAGCACTGAGCGACACAAGATGGGCTTGTAAGATGGAAAAACGTGTCTGTGAAAAGACTCAATGAAGTCTTTGTGGAAGCATCTGGTCTGCTGAATAATGTGAAATGCGCAGATGTCTTGTTACTCAGCATGGTCCATGTCACACACAAGGTACTTCAAGGGAAAGACACAACATTGTCAGTAGGTCTTGTCAGTAGGTCTTGTCAGTAGGTCTTGTCAGTAGGTATTGTCAGTCGGTCTTGTCAGTAGGTCTTGTCAGTAGGTCTTGTCAGTAGGTCATTGGCCAGTTGGTACTGTCAGTAGGTCATTGGCCAGTTGGTCTTGTCAGTAGCTCATTGGCCAGTAGGTCTTGTCAGTAGCTCATTGGCCAGTAGGTCTTGTCAGTTGGTCATTGGCCAGTAGGTCTTGTCAGTAGGTCTTGTCAGTAGGTCATTGGCCAGTAGGTCTTACTGGTCCCTGAATACTCTGTCTCCAAACTCCTTCATCCTCCATCAACCATGAGTAGTACCAATAAATCAGCCATTGTGTGTCATTACACATTGGAATTGTAGCCTATGCCTTTTATACCAACCCACGGACATGACAATAATAATTATGATTGATTTTATTCATGGCTTTATATAATCAATATAAACTATGCCCGACTGAGTTTAAACATAGCCCTAAAAGGATGATGTAGCCTACCATCCAGTATTTTATTTGTCAATTATACACAGTGATTTATATATAGCCCATAGCCTAAAATGTACACGCCCTATGAATTTGGATTCTTGTGTCAAACAATGAGGCAGTTCTATTTTGCCGGCACAAAATTGTGCCATTTATTTTCAGATTCAGACACAGATACAGCTTACATGTATCCATAAAATAAGTCATATCATGCGCAACAGTCAACTCACTTCAGAGATTGCTTTGAGCTATTATGCTGTAACATACACTGTCCTGTCCACGAGAATCAATATCATAACATGCAAGTAGGTCATTGTTTAGCATGCTTGAGTATGATTTGAGGGGTACATTTCAAACCTTTCTCGGGTTTCACCTTCTGCCAGTAGGTTCACAGTTTCTCATTTCTCCAGAAATGTTCATACGCATGGGTCAGAGCTCGCTTGTAGGTAAGCACATTCTCCAACATTCTCCCATCAAGTTTGTTATTTTATGAATACAAGTACAAGTATTGAAGTATATATATATAAGTTTGCTCAGGAGTGGGGTATGCACTCTTTTGTGTGTACGCAGGTTTTATAAATGAGGTCCAGGGTCCATGATAAACAAGCTTGGAAAACACGAGGACCAGTCAAAAGTGGGAGGGGGCGTCTGGATTGAAATACAAACATAACGCAAGTCAGTTGGATTTTGTCTCGATGACAAGGATGAGAGAGACCACACAAGCGGCCTGTCAAACAACCAGCTGCTCTTGACTGTGCAGCTGTCACCAGCACCGTTGGTCAGAGAGAGAGAGCAGCACCAAACAAGCACAGCAGTACAAAGCGTGAAACAAAGCTGTGTGTATGCTTTCCTGTTTTGGATACACTCCTGGGTTTGGATACACAAGGTTTTCAATGCAGTCAATGGCAATTGCTACTTTAATATAATTCAACTGAAAAAACT
Organism: Notolepis coatsorum; assembly: GCF_963971535.1. NCBI lineage: Eukaryota > Metazoa > Chordata > Actinopteri > Aulopiformes > Paralepididae > Notolepis > Notolepis coatsorum. The sequence goes on along the minus strand of NC_140176.1, from coordinate 54,649,791 downwards.
GAAACATGACCTGGCTCAAAAACATGACCTGGCTTAAAAACATGACCTGGCTTAAAAACATGACCTGACTAAAAGTAAACAATCTTGTTTTCATGATCGCCAAAATTGATTGAAAAGGAAATTCAATGAATTTTAGGCTGCAGTGTTGAGATGTGATTTTAACGTCACATCCTGTGTATTTGAAAACAAATTTGAAACAATTAAATACTTATCTCACCATAACTTAGCAAGTAAACTCTCCAAGCTGGAACAACAACAAAAATAACAACAACACCCCCTAGTGGGCTAAGCGTCTCTCTAATCACAGTGGTTGGTACGACTTCTTTCCATCTCTGTGGCCTGCAGTGCCGTTGGCTCGCGCATGGGCGGTCATCATCTGCCTGGCTCTCAGCAGCGTGATTTCTAAACCTAGCCGCATTTCTGGCAGACGCTCTCTGATTGGCACTGACTGACGCTCTCTGATTGGCCACTGACACGTTTGCCCAATCGCGTGATGAGCTGTGTCTTTGCCCATTTCCACGTCAAACAGCCTGCAAACTACCTGGCGTTCTATCGCCATGCTCTAAGACAAACTCTAACCTTAAAGGGGAGATGAAGCAGTGAACAATGTGATCCTAGTTTGTTTGTTGTGTACCTTGTGTAAGACAGGGTCCTATAATAAAATGTGAAATCCTGCTTATTTGTCTGAAAAATCAAATATAATTTCCCTGTTTTCGCCATGGGCGGCGCCATTTTGTTGCTGACGTCACGGTGTTGGTTTGGTGTATACACTGCTGGTTAGCTGCATAGTAAACATGGACTGTCGGGTCAGTCAAATGTTGCCTACCAAACAACGGGACCGCGGTGGTTCTTTTTGTATTGCTCCTGGCTGTTCAAACTAATTTTACCGTGTGAAAGAGAGAGGAAAGTTGGTTAATTTCCACAAACTACCAGTGAAAAAAACAGTGTTGTTGGCACGTTGGCTCAGGCTGGCTGCACTCAGGCGGCGCGATCAGCCTGTTGGACAGGGAATGAAGATCTGCAGCGAACACTTCATTGCCTCGGATTATGTTGTTGGGGGTGGGAGGTTTGTCCAGAAGACCACTAATCAGCTGACGCCTGATGCGGTTCCCTCGGTCTTCGACAGACAGACCGGCGCAGGCAGTTCAGCTTCGGGAGCATTTAGCCTGCTGGCTACCTAGCTCCAGTTCAACCAGCCGAGCGTCGGGACCATTTAGCCTGCTGGCTACCTAGCTCCAGTTCAAGAAGCCGAGCGTCGGGACCATAGCCTGCTGGCTACCTAGCTCCAGTTCAACCAGCCGAGCGTCGGGACCATTTAGCCTGCTGGCTACCTAGCTCCATTTCAACCAGCCAAGCGTCGGGACCATTTAGCCTGCTGGCTACCTAGCTCCAGTTCAACCAGCCGAGCGTCGGGACCATTTAGCCTGCTGGCTACCTAGCGCCAGGTACCAGCATATAGACTAGGCATTTACAGCTGTCCCAATGTAAATGTGCCTTCCTCCATAGCGCTTCCGCGCGCTCTGAAGTCAGACTCTGTGTGCCAGGCCACGCGCGCGATCCCGCACGGAACCCGCGCGTCAACTTCGTGCGCGTTGGGTGTGCCCTGGGCGTAAGCCACCCTGGAGCCTGGAACCTCACCCAGGAAGTCAGAGAGAGAGGGAGTGTGGGTCCCTAAAGGCATATCACGGAGCCTGAAACATCACCCAGGAAGCCAGAGAGAGAGGGAGTGTGGGTCCCTAAAGGCATATCACAGAACCTGAAACCTCACCCAGGAAGCCAGAGAGAGAGGGAGTGTGGGTCTCTAAAGGCATATCACGCCTCCCAGGTTCCCCCAGGTTTACTCAGGGACACAGAGAGAGAGGGAGTGTGGACCCCTAAAGGCCGTCTCTTTTGAGATCTTCTGCAGTATATTCAGCCTATATTTGCTGTCTCTCTACCCCCAAAATCCTTCTTCAGTGTTTCTCTTTTGAATTTGTATCTAAGGAATAACAGCTAAAGATGAAAGACCCCCCCTTTCTTATCAACTGTATTGTGTGAACATCTACAATACTGGGTTGACATCATGTCCATTGTATGTGTGTATGCCAATTTCTTGACTTTGTCTATTTTGCTGCTGTCTATTTTATGCTAATTTTATGTCTGCACTTTATGCATTGCTCTTGATCTGCCAATCTTGTGCTAATTTTACTGCTGTGAAGCACTTTGAGCTGCAATTCTTTTATGAAAGGTGCTATACAAATAAAGTGCATTATCATTATTATTATTATTATCTTAGGATAGCTTACTCCTAGAAGTAAACTTACATTAGCACTGTGTTCATCAAGGTAAGTCAGGGATCACATGCTGACTATGTGAGTTTAGTCTGGATTAAAAAATGACATTCATTACAAAATCAAGTCATGACAGAATTCACATGTTGAAAAGCTATTCAATACGGTTTTGTGAGAAACTGTGGGAACCGATGTTTGAATATTTGTTGCCGCGGAGAGAAACCCTACAGATGCTCCAATGACGATGAACTTGAGGAACCTCAAACTGTAGGCTCAAATAGTGGTTGAGTGGTTTAAAGTGAGTGTTCACATTATTGCTTGCAGACAGTTCTGACAAAATCAGCCCAATGTTCCTTGAAGAGCAACGGAATGCTTCTCCCCCAGGTCCTTTCACTCCTGATGATATAATTGAAAGTTTATCTCTCTGCTGCCTAATATCATGTAAGAGTTCTTCATGAATACTCAATGTGATAGCTTTTGTTCCAAATCACTGCAATTAACATTCATCAACTATCTTTCTGATTGTATCAGCAAGATGTACCTACTGCTCTAAATGGTCTGCCTCCATTTTCTCTTTGAGATTAAAAGAAATAATAAAAAAAAGTGTGTCTGGACAGTGTTGTAATATGCTATACTGGGAGCTTTCAGCTTCTCTCTGTGATTGTCAATGGTGAATGCCTCATTATCTTGGCTGTTACAGCTTTGATTTTTGCACTGATTTTGACCCATTTTAAACGTCTGTTCCAATATTAAGACTAAATATGCTTGTGTTGCTCTAAGTACTCTAAAGGGACAGACTGTGATGTGGTGTAGAGTGTGATACGTGGAGTACAGTGTGATACGTGGTGTACAGTGTGATACATGGTGTACAGTGTGATACATGGTCTACAGTGTGATATGTGGAGTAGAGTGTGATACTTGGTGTACAGTGTGATACGTGGAGTAGAGTGATACGTGGTGTACAGTGTGATACATGGAGTAGAGTGAGTGATATGTGGAGTACAGTGATACATGGTGTGTAGAGTGATCCATGGTGTACAGTAGGGCTGACCCCTATTCATCGATTAGTCAACTAATCGGTCGAAAGGAGCCGTAGTCGACTGGCCAACCTCTTAGTCGAATAAAAAGAAAAGAAAAATAATAATATTAATATTTTTATTTTTTTAAATCATTTTTTCCAAAAGAAAAGAGGCCTAGAAGCGCGGTTAACGCTAATGGCATGCATACCAGAGGCTAACTGCCTACGAAAACAGGCACAGAGGCACTGAAAGAGGATTTCACCCATCTAATGAACACACTAGACTAGACAAATATCAAGATGTATCCATCAGTGGACCAATTGCATGCTTTTGCAAGAAGCCTTCAGTCGACTCCTTCAGACATTAAGCACCCCCCACAGCCCAAATGGAATGATACAAAAAAATATATATATATTAAATATATATATATATATATTTTTTTTTAAAGTCCACCAATAGTCGAGTAACGGCAGATTTTGGCCAATCCTAGTCGACCATCCAAATCCTTAGTCGGGGACAGCCCTAGTGTACAGTGTGATACGTGGAGTACAGAGATACATGGTGTGTAGAGTGAGTGATATGTGGTGTAGAGTGCGATACATGGTGTAGAGTGTGATACATGGTGTAGAGAGAGTGATACATGGTGTAGAGTGTGATACATGGTGTAGAGTGTGATACATGGTGTAGAGAGAGTGATACATGGTGTAGAGTGTGATACATGGTGTAGAGAGAGTGATACATGGTGTAGAGTGTGATACATGGTGTAGAGAGAGTGATACATGGTGTAGAGTGTGATACATGGTGTAGAGTGATACATGGTGTAGAGAGTGATACATGGTGTAGAGAGTGATACATGGTGTAGAGTGTGATACATGGTGTAGAGAGAGTGATACATGGTGTAGAGCAGGGGTCGGCAATTAGGTTTGGCCGCGGGCCAATTTTTCCCCAAGCCATTGTTTGGCGGGCCAGAACCAAAAACAATGGCTAATTTAATATAATGATAGTGAAATTTTTTTAACTGTCAAAATAAACGAGCTGCATAGGTGGCATAATAAACTGTAAACGACATATACATGCACTGAACATTATACCTGTCTTTTTTCCATTGTATTATAAAGCGCCTCTCTATCGGTCTATCCTACATTACGCGCGCGCAACAGTCTATCTGACGCCACGGACCAGTTTAATGTTGAATGTTTAATGTTAAAACTATCGATTTATATGGAATTCGTTCAACTTATCCGTTGTCTTACTTATTATTATACTTATTGAATCTCAAACAAGCCTCGTCTTGTTAAATGAGACAGTCTGGTCTACGGAGGAGACTGGGGCTGACGCATCCAGATTGGGGAATCCCCCGCGATAGATTATTGACACTTCCGCTAAATATATTAATCTAGCTACTAACTGGGGAGACTGATCAATTACGGATAAAGGAATATAGTGGGACGATCGATTATGATAGTTAACCTTGTTAGATGAGGCTGCACTGGAAATGGTGCTAATGGACTTCCGAATGTCTCGTAATTCAAATACCTATAGCGCCGTCATTTCAGGAGCTTCTTCAAGCACTCTTTTTGTTTAAAGTTTAATTGCATTGTTTTTGCATTGTTTTTAATTGCATTACTGTTCACATGCATGTGTGGTGCCGTCAGTCATGAGTAAAGATAAAGCTTGAATGTCTTACTGAACTGGTGTTTTTATTTCATGGACTCTTTGTTTCCCATTTCAGCACCACGCGCTGTCCACCTCACTTTGAGCAAGCCTAGTATACGGTGCATTGCACCTCACGCTATACCTGTTATTCACTCTCAACATGGATAAAACATAAAGTATGCATATAATAAAAATAATATGATGAAAATAAAATAAATATATTCTCAAAATAAACTGACGGGCCAGAAATGATTGCTGGCGGGCCAATTTCGGCCCGCGGGCCGCCTATTGCCGACCCCTGGTGTAGAGTGTGATACATGGTGTAGAGTGAGTGATACATAGTGTTATGTACCATGAGCCTGATCATTCATGTGTCACTGGGCATGCAGGTGAGGGCTACTAATTAGCTAATTGCTGCTGATTGGTTACTTGCTGGCAGGTTAAAACCAGCCTTTCAGTCACACATGCAGGCTGTCTGTGGCTGGAGGGAGAGTTGTCATGTTCTTCTATCCTTTGTTCTTTAGTTTGTATCGGTATTTCATGGTTAGAGTAGTCTTTTTGGGTTAAACACGCGTTTTGGTGTCGGTTTTGCACATAGGTTACGTGCCTTTGAGCCAGGGTCGTAACACATAGTGTAGAGAGTGATACATGGTGTAGAGAGAGTGATACATGGTGTAGAGTGTGATACATGGTGTAGAGTGAGTGATACATAGTGTAGAGAGTGATACATGGTGTAGAGTGAGTGATATGTGGTGTAGAGTGATACATGGTGTAGAGAGTGATACATGGTGTAGAGTGTGATACATGGTGTAGAGAGTGATACATGGTGTAGAGTGAGTGATACATGGTGTAGAGAGTGATACATGGTGTAGAGAGTGATACATGGTGTAGAGTGAGTGATACATGGTGTAGATAGTGATACATGGTGTAGAGTGTGATACATGGTGTAGAGAGTGATACATGGTGTAGAGAGTGATACATGGTGTAGAGTGTGATACATGGTGTAGAGAGTGATACATGATGTATAGTGAGTGATACATAGTGTAGAGAGTGATACATGGTGTAGAGAGTGATACATGGATACATGGTGTAGAGTGAGTGATACATGGTGTAGAGTGTGATACATGGTGTAGAGAGTGATACATGGTGTAGAGTGTGATACATGGTGTAGAGTGTGATACATGGTGTAGAGAGTGATACATGGTGTAGAGAGTGATACATGGTGTAGAGTGTGATACATGGTGTAGAGAGTGATACATGGTGTAGAGTGAGTGATACACGGTGTAGAGTGAGTAATATGTGGTGTAGAGAGTGATACATGGTGTAGAGTGAGTGATACATGGTGTAGAGAGTGATACATGGTGTAGAGTGTGATACATGGTGTAGAGAGTGATACATGGTGTAGAGAGTGATACATGGTGTAGAGAGTGATACATGGTGTAGAGTGTGATACATGGTGTAGAGAGTGATACATTGTGTAGAGTGAGTGATACATAGTGTAGAGAGTGATACATGGTGTAGAGAGTGATACATGTATACATGGTGTAGAGTGAGTGATACATGGTGTAGAGTGTGATACATGGTGTAGAGAGTGATACATGGTGTAGAGTGTGATACATGGTGTATAGTGTGATACATGGTGTAGAGAGTGATACATGGTGTAGAGTGTGATACATGGTGTAGAGAGTGATACATGGTGTAGAGTGTGATACATGGTGTAGAGTGTGATACATGGTGTAGAGAGTGATACATGGTGTAGAGAGTGATACATGGTGTATAGTGAGTGATACATGGTGTAGAGTGAGTAATATGTGGTGTAGAGAGTGATACATGGTGTAGAGAGTGATACATGGTGTAGATAGAGTGATATGTGGTGTAGAGAGTGATACATGGTGTAGAGAGTGATACATGGTGTAGAGTGTGATATGTGGAGTAGAGAGTGATACATGGTGTAGAGTGTGATACATGGTGTAAAGTGAGTGATATGTGGTGTAGAGTGATACATGGTGTAGAGTGATACATGGTGTAAAGTGAGTGATATGTGGTGTAGAGTGTGATACATGGTGTAGAGAGTGATACATGGTGTAGAGAGTGATACATGGTGTAGAGAGTGATACATGGTGTAGAGTGTGATACATGGTGTAGAGTGATACATGGTGTAGATAGTGATACATTGTGTATAGAGTGATACATGGTGTAGAGTGAGTGATATGTGGTGTAGAGTGAGTGATACATGGTGTAGAGAGTGATACATGGTGTAGAGTGATACATGGTGTAGAGTGAGTGATATGTGGTGTAGAGTGAGTGATACATGGTGTACAGAGTGATACATGGTGTAGAGTCATACATGGTGTAGAGTGAGTGATACATGGTGTAGAGTGAGTGATACATGGTGTAGAGTGATACATGGTGTAGAGTGAGTGATACATGGAGTAGAGTCAAGTGATACATGGAGTAGAGTCAAGTGATAC